>NW_007579871.1:10252-19099 GCF_000690725.1 Stegastes partitus
ATTTTATCATTTGACTTTTCATTTCATATCTTCTTCTTCTGCGTTTGTAAAGTTTCTCCGTGAACAGTCAGACTTCGGGCTGCTGTGTCTGTAAGTCGAGATGATCTTGGCAACAAGGTCAGTGAGGTCTGCGGTTCATTCTCTGCAGACACAAACATGCATGTGTCAGTTACATCAGCGACTGTCGTTTAAACAAACAACATTGTTTTCTGACAACAGCGACAAATATTAATACCGCTTTTATGTACCGTTTATTTGGAATATTTTATTTTTGCAAAGTTTTGCAGAATTACTTCCCATTTTTGAGCAACAATGTCCTAATAACACAATAATATTATCAATATTAACCACATAATTTATCGCAACAGGGACTGCTTAGCTACAAATAACTCCTGTTAGCATCTCTTAGCTTCTAATTTGGTCCATTAGGTCTCTATCAGCTCCCATTAGCTCATGTTAGCTCCAGTTAGCTTATATTCGCTCCATATAGTTTCCTTTAGCATCTGATGTTTACACTAGATTCTGTTAACTTCAGACAACTCCTGTTAGCACCCAAAAGCTTCTTCTAGCTCCAGTTTGTTTCTATTTGCTGCAGATAGTAGTTCCTTTAAGTTCCTGCTGTTTTTTATGGGCTCTTGCTAGCTTCTGTTAGCTTCAGTTTGCTCATGTTAGCACTTGGTAGCTCCACGTAGCTTCAGTTGATTCGTGTTAGCTCCTAGTGGCTTCTATTTGCTCTGGATAGCGCCTGTCAGTGCCTGTTAGCTCCTTTTAGCTTGTTTTAGCTACACTTAGCTTCTGTTCGCTCCAAATAGTTTATTTTAGCACCTGATACCTTATTATGTCTCCTGATATTTTCTATTGACCTGCTAGCTGCAGACAACCGCTGTAAGCATCTGTTAGCTCCTATTAGCTCCAACGGACTCTTTTTAGCGCCTGATAGCCTCTGTTAGCTCCAATTTCCTCAAATTAGCTCTTTTTAGTTCATGAGAGCTTTTGTTAGCTCAGTTTAGCTCCAATAGTCTCTTGTTAGCTCATGTGAACACCAGTAGGTTACTGTTAGCTCCACTTAGCTCCTATTAGCTCCAATGGACTGTTGTTAGCTCCTGATAGCCTCTGTTAGCTCCAGTTGGCTCAAATAAGCTCTTTTTAGTTCATGAGAGCTTTTGTTAGCTCAGTTTAGCTCCAATAGGCTCTTGTTAGCTCATGTGAACACCAGTAGGTTCCTGTTAGCGCCACTTAGCTTATATTAGCGCCTGTTAGCTTCAGTTTTGTGCAGATAGTCAGTCTTAGCCCCTATTGTTTCCTACCAGTTTCACATGTTAGCTCCTGTTAGCCTCTTTACATTTTGCTCCGCGCTGAATCAAAGTTTCGCAGGTTAAAGCGTTTCATCAACCACATCACAAGGGGACACTTATTGCAGGAATTAGCGTTAGCGGTGTCTAATCATGCAGATAATTGATAAACCTGAGGTTTTGAGGTGTCGGCCTCTGAAACTCGACGGAAGTATATAGATTTCACTTTGCACTGCCTGAAGTGTAGGAAAAAAAAAATACGATGCAAGCTGGTGTTTCTCTCACAGACGATCAGAAGTGTTTGTTTTTGCAGAAAAGGAAATTAGAGAACAGGAGGAAACAACAGCTGAAGGCGTCCTGAGCTGTTGTTGTTGTTGTCGTCCACATGTTAGAGTCAGTGCATGGATTTGCTTTAGGTGTGTGTTGTGCATTCTGGAGTACGAAGGGAGCTGCATCTGGACTATATTTTAGATTATAATGTATTTCAGCCCTTGTTACTCAAAATATTCTAACTATATGTCACGCAGCACTTTTAGAAATGTCACTCCTCGACCTGTCAAGCTTCTGCACTGTGGAGGCTCAGATGGATCTAATGTCGTATTGTGTGAGCGGTGACTGAACTTGTGGCGAGTTGTGTAGGTGAGCAGCTTCTTCAGGATTCTCTGGTACTTTCCTCAAAGCTACTCACACTTGAAACAGTCTCGTATGGAAAAGTGATGTAAGAAGACGGTTTCCCTCCTTTCAGACGCCCCTGAGTGACTCAGCGCTGAGGTCCATTCATGAGACTCATTTATGGGAACTTTAAGCTGCCAGGCGTAAGAGAGGATTCATATTGTCCCGTCGGTCGGTCGGTGTCGCCATGTTCTCCGTCGCTCATCTGTTTCCTCCACATCACGAGATCACAGTTTACTGTAATATTCAAACTCATATCACATCTCATGCGTCAGAAAAACCTTTTTTTTTAAATCTTTCCCAGAACGAACCGAATATATATATATTTTTAACCATCAGTAAGTTTAATCATAGCGTTCTTTGGGGTGTTGTGGCACAAACACAATCTATTTTCAGTTTTACAGGCAGCCATAGTACAAAGAGTTCCCCATTATAGTGAAGCACGGCGACAGCACAGACTGTAAGCTGGACGCAGTTATATATAGAAAGATATTTACATACAGTCTGCAGTTTTTTAGCAGTAAATGATTCGCATTTAAGTAAAGCCCCAGAAAACAAGACTGAAAAGTGGAGACTTACGGTTACACGTCCATGCAATATTCTTTCAACGCTGAGTTTTTCTTAAATTTTAAATATAAAATCCTAATTATTATTTCAAAGCATGAACAAGGTGTCAGATCTCACACAGAGTCTCACAGTCGTCCCGCGTTATCAGCAGACGGTCAATAAAGATTACATCACATTGTGCAAAATGATTTTGTAAACATGATGCTGCAAAGTTAAGGAAGTAGGAATAGATATGAAAGGAAAATAAATGCACCCGGTCTGCATATTTATTCAACCACAAACATGTACAATACTGTTGTTTCCATCCAGAGGAATTTAAACAGTCTCAACGAGTACTTTTTAGGTAATGTTTTGTTTTTATCCTTATACTGATATTTCAAAAATGTAGTGCAAAAGTTTTTATGATAGAAAACCTAAAAACTAATGCTTAGATTCTAGTTAGGTTCGAGTTTATTGCTAATGCTAGCATGCTAAGATGCTAGTTATGCTGAAGCTAACGTGCTTTAAAGGCTCAGGAGGCTGTTTGGTCAACTGGCTGGTCTGCATCTGAAGTCATTTGGGTTTGAAATCTGCAGATTTAGCTGAAATATTTAAGCACAGATGCCATTTTCATTAAGACTTTGTGCAGAAACAAATTTGTAATATTTATTAAATGAAACATCAGCAAAAAAACAAACAAACAAAAACGTATCTGTAAAAGAAACTGAAACGTCTGCAGGTTAATACGTTTCTCCAACGTGTCTCTGTGAGAAGATTTAAATAGTTTTGGTTACAGCAGCTTCACTTTTGGCCTTTTTTTCACCCGTCAGAAGACATTTTGCCAACTTTGGTGAAATCGGGCTTCTCAGAGTCGAGCTTAACGGTAATCGATGCAAAGCAGGTGCTCTGTAGAGTGAACACAGTTCCTCTTCACCGGGTCAGCTCAGCTTGTTCTGTTTCACTCAGAGACATTTGCATGGCTGATCTTCCTCCACACACGGACACACACGTGATCACACACACACACACGTGTTCGGCTGTGTGTTGTTGCCGTACAGCAGACGTCGGTGTGCAAATGCAACAAGTTTGCACCTTCGACAGTAGTGAGAGAGTGACTTTTTTCATGTGTGTGTGTCAGTTTTACCTCCTCATCCTTTGAGTTTCTTCGTTTAACTTGATTTTTCATAAAAATGCACATAAATTGCACCACGTTTCTGTGTTTAAAAAAAACATTTATTTATGTTTTTTACCAAGAAAGATCCACAGATTGCATCACAGAGCCACAAAACCGCCATTTATGCTGAACGGAGCAAACTCTGCGGAGGCTTTTAATAACAGCACAGAAGACGTTACACCCATGTTTGCTCGACGGTGTTAAACAAAGACACACGGAGGCATCTTCCCAGTCAACATTTCATCTTCCTCTCTGGGATGGAAATAGCAGCTTGTTAAACCTGTTAGTCGGGGTTGTGAAGTTCAGGAGCCACACGTCAAAACATTTGTACCGTCTTTTTTTTTTTTAATCGCAGGTGAATTCAGGTTGTTCATCGTGTCAGAGCAGGTTTGTTTTTTTTCTTATCACATCCAGACAAACACTCAGCTGTTTTGTAGAAGAAGGCTTCCTTCTGTTTTTACATACGGAAGCGTTTCTCTTCTAAAATAACCCAGAATGTATATAAAGTGGTCCTACAGGTAACAGAAAAGGTGAGAAGCAACCTTTGCTGTGGTGTTTGTACTTTAAGATTGATTACAGCCTTTTAAATGATGCGTCATCGATATCGTTTCAAATACAGCTGCAAATTGTGAAAGTTCAGTAATTAATGCTCCAAAAAAAATCAGCTCGTGAATAAACAGCGTCGTCTTCATTAACCCTGTTCAGGATGTTCATGTTTCCATATGTTGAAGGTCTGTCGGGCTCCATTGGACCCCAAGAAAGAAGATGTGCAAAGCATTTGTTGGTATTCATGATAGACTTTTATACGACCTTAAATACGTTTTCTGATCAGGTGATGTGTTTTTGGTTCCAAATGCACAACAAATGAAGAGTTCATCTGCAAAAACAGACAACTCCGTCTTCACAAAGCTTCAGAAAACCCACGTTTCCATCGTCTACCTGAGACAACACCAGTCAAACTTCAGTTATCTCTATTGTTGTCATTTCTACTGAGTCAAATCCACTCAGCTTCAGTTTGATTGATATTTTCTCAAGCAAACAACAACAAAATAAAAGTCTAGAAAAAGAGAGTTATCTGTTTTTTGCAGATGAACTCTTCAAATGTTCCTCTTTTGATATTAAAAAAAAAATATTCAAAAATAAAAACCAGACCGAGGGTCCAAAAGACCCCAAAGGCCCTGAATAGGGTTAACCTGTAATTTTTTTGTGTGCAGATTTGAAGTCAGATATCTTCACTTTGAGTAACGTCTGACATTTTACTGCATCCTGTTGACACGGAACTTGTCCTTTCAGTATGTGAAGACTGAGAGTTTCATGTGAGCCACTAGCTTGAGACCAATGCTGACCCTCATGTGACCCTGTGCTAACATGCTAATGCTAAATGTGTACACCACCCATAACCCTATGTGGCAACATGAAAGTCCTGACCAGGGTTAAAGATGAGTGTGGAGGTGTAAAACTCAGAGCTGTAGAAGATTTGGAGATAATATCAGACTGTGGGTTGTCTGAGGGATGTTTGCGTCGTGATATAGTCGTTTAAATGTCAATATTCACTACATTTAGAACACATAGTGGAGACTTAGCCCATATGAAACCGAGAAAAGTGTGACGGTGACACAAGACAGACGAGATGAACCTGATCGGACACTTCAAAGTCTGGCTCACACACTGAACTGCAGCCTTTGTGAGTCTCTAATTACAAATCCATTAGTTGTTCAGTTCTAGCAGCTTATTTCCAAATTAGCCGTTCAGGATTGGGTGTTTTGTCGACGATGTTAAAAAACAGAGAGGAAAAATCACCATAGAAAACTAAAACACCCCGTAGAATAAAATCTACTTATTATATCGACATGTCTGCTGGACACACCTGTGCTAATGTTGCTAACTGTGCTAATGTTGCTAACTGTGCTAATGTTGCTAACCGTGCTAACAGGCCAGGTGTCAGAATAAACAACACTTATGTGAACAAAACAGTGTGTGTCAGCTTCCAGTGAGTGTCTAGTTCATGTATTTAACTCCCCAACAAAGAAAACGTTTTAGTTTTCAGGAGAGAAATCTGAGACAACATGGACTTCTGATAAACGTGTATTAGCTTTCTGCTTTGTTAGCCACATTGCTAACACGTTGAACCACTGACTTAAGACATGAAGCTAATTATTTCAAACGCATATTGAGCAGGTTGCACGAGAATACCCAACCAGTTAAAAAGAGAATTAATTTAAATATTATAGCTATAAGAAAAAACTGTTCTTCTTGACACTTCATGATTAGCTCAGTGTTAGCTGGTGTGAGTGAACGGCCCGCGTAAATAACATGATTATTTATTGTGTGTAAATCAGTCTTTTATGATGTGTTTCTTCCACATGTTCATGTCACATATTGCTCAGAGCTAGTTTATTCTTCAAACATGTCACATAGCGTCTTCGATTAGCCCTCAAAACACTGTAAAGGCTGGAATGTAGTGACTGAGAGCATGAAGACAGAAACCAGGTGTGTGTGAATGTGTGATTGCTGCATTAGACGACTGTGAAAGGTTGTAAAGTTGCAGGTTAATTCTGTCTTTTAGGGGCTGGCCTCATGGTGGCACTTTCAACCCTTGCAGCCTGGAAAATAACCACTTTGTTAGCATTTGCTGGCGCGTATTTTAGGCCAAACCCAGCAGTTTTGTAGCTCAAACCAAAGCAGACAGAGACGTTGGCCCTGAACTCAGCTGGTCCTGTGGTTAATAACACCACCGTGTCTTTGCTGCTGTGTTTTTATGTGCACGGTGAAAGAAACCTGCGAGATATGTGGTGTAGATATGGGCCAGCAGGAACAAAAACGAGGGCAAAAAAGGGGATTTTTACAGCCTTCTTTGTAAAATTAGACATTTTTGTGCCGCTTAGCTTTTATACAGTCGATGCATCGTAGTTCCTCATCTTGGTTTTGCATGTTTGCTAACATTAACCAACCAGCACCGACAACTAGGCCTGAAACTTTTCATTGTCTATTAATCTGTCTTATACTTTCTTGATTTATTGATGAGTTGTTTGGTCTTTAAATGGCAGGAAATGGGGAAAATGACAGTTTTGTTCATAGAGGGGGGAAGGAAATTCACATTTAAGAAGATGTAATCAGAGACTTTTTTCTTCAGAAATCTGAATATCCGACTAGTTAGTGATGAGTCTGATAACTGACGACTGATTGATTCATCGCTGCAGCTCTGCTAAGCACAGCTATCTTTGCAAGTGTTCGGCCTTCAATCAAAGTACTGGGCAGATTTAAATGATGATGAGGGCAGAGGAAGACAAAAATCATCTTATCTCCTCAGTAATCCATCTGTTTCTGGGAGTTTGTGTGACTCATGTGTGATGTTCTGCCTAAAAACGGTGTTTCCTGACAAACTCGCCGTCTTTTCCACCGACTGTGAGCTCATCACCGTGGTCAGCGTGACTTTAGTTTCCACTCAGCACCACTTTTAGTTTCAGAAACAAAAGGAGAACAACGCTCGGCGTCCTCCACGTCTTGTCCGGTCGCTTTCCGCCTGCAGCTTCGTGCTTTTACAAGTTTTCTGCCTCAGAAGGTTCAGACGAAGTTGAGCCACCTGAAAGTCGTCATTGCTATTTTTTTGGGGCTGTTTCAAAGTCACACTTGTAACTGCACAAAATTAGTCTTTCTCACCTTTGCACAGTCGCCCACGCATGAATCACGCGGTGCAAAAGGTCGCCACCACCGATACCCCTGAACAAATCACCCACATTCACATGATACCAACTTCCACTGAACGTCAGAAGTGAAGGAGATAAATCTGAGGCTCATAAACAAACGTCCTCGCGCTGCACAGGGAGGATCTGCAGCTTTTCATGTTAGCAGGTCACTTCCTTTGTTTGTTTGTCTCGTATTTGATCAGTCCGAGGACCAGAGAGTCTCTCGTTGTTCGCTCTGTGCTTTGACTTTACCTTAAACATCTACAAACTCTGAGCGCCCGATGTCTCCTCACAGTTTCACCTGCTCAAAATCAGCTCTTTCTAGTGAAGTTCGATTCGCTGGATCTGACTCAGGCTTGACTAAGCTGCCCGCACATCTTGCATGTCAGGATCTTCCTCTTCTTACAGTAAAAGCCCAGCTCTCCTTATCTGATGTGGCTTTGTGCTGCTGCTGAGCTGCACTTTGTGTCGCTGCTCGACGCCGTGCAACTGGAGTTTCAGGCCTGTAGACGCTGCCTGTGGGCTGCACCTGCTGTGTGCAAACCTCAGACGCAAAATGAAGAAGTGAGATGGACGAGCAGCAAACAGAATCAACGCCTGCAGAGTGAACTGTGTCAGGTTCCTGCTGAAACACTGTGGTTTTCAGCGCCAGTGTGTGTGTGTGTGTGTGTGTGTGTGTGTGTGTGTGTGTGTATGCACATGCGTGTGTTACGATGAAATGTGCTCGAGTTTGGCTTGGTGTGGATTTATCTTTAACCTGAAAAAGAGGAAGAGAGATAATTTGTGCAGCAGAGAACATCAAACATGCTTGTGTGTGTTTGTGTGTGTTTGTGTGTGTTTGTGTGTGTGCTTCAGTACTTGGTAGTCAAATATTGAAGGTTTTGCTTATTTGAGAATGAACGGCAGTGAAATGAGGTGGTGAGTTATCGGTTTATTTCTTTAAAAATAAATGAAATAAAAACAGAGAAAATCTGGCGGCGAAGATGCCAGGAAGATATATGAGATAACTAAGAGCAAATATTTGGCAAATAATTAGATTTTTTGCCGATTTAAATAGAGTGAAACTACTGTGATTTTCCTGTAAAATGTTGGGAAAGAATAAATCTACATTAGCAAAAAATGATTTGCAATTTTTTTTTTATATATAGTCAACATATAAATGAATCCGTTTCTCTGTGATTTCATCAGTTATTACACGAGTTATCTGTCACGTAACAAAACACAGAACATCTATAAAATAATAAAAATGACAGTTAAAAATGTACTAAATGTTCATGTTGTGATTCGCTACCGGAGTCAGTTCAACAAAAATGTTGGATTAACTTGAAATATCAAGTCGGGCCAACTAACCAGTTTAATCTGAGTCGTTCAGGCAACTTAATTTTTTAAATTCAGTCAACTATGAGAAAGCAGGATGTATGTGTGTTTACTTCAGCTGTTAGGAAGGTCGCTGGTTTGCGTCCCGGTGAGGACACCC
>NW_007579871.1:22254-30939 GCF_000690725.1 Stegastes partitus
AGCCCACAAGCAAGTCATCAGTACATGTTCATCATTTAGATGCAAAGCAGATTTTGTCAGCTGGCTTTTGCTGTGCATCTTCTAGCTGCGTCTTAAGCTACAATCTGGTACTTTTTTTTTTACTCGTACACGCACTAAATGGTCACGTTTTTTGTGCTAAGCTATGCTAGACATGTCCCGAGTGTGACAAACGGAGGAGAAGTTCATATGTTTTGTCTTCTCTGACTGTCAGCAGCAGAAGCAGCGAGATGCAGAACGACCCGGAGCTGCTTCCTCGTTTCCGTGCTGGAGGTGTTTTCAGTGGGTTCAGGCTGCTGCTGAGGTTTAGCATTAGAACTAGTTTCAGTCAGTGTGAGGATGTGGTTTGACTTCGGGTTAGTTTGGGATTTTTACATTAACAATGGAGGTGATTGGGAGTTGGGATTGTGGTTTTATTGGTGTGTTCTGTGTGTGGTTGTAGAACAGCTGCATGAATCTGTTCATTTAATTCAGCAGCACAGTACAGAAGTGTCGAGATGAGATTTACTGTGAGGAGATGATGTCTCAGGCACCAGGTAACCCACCTACATCCAAACACTTTCTTCTTTTCAGCCTTTGATGTCAGCAGGTCATATCTGCTGAAGCACGTCTTCATTTCTGTCTCTGTGATCAAACCTGCTGCTGCCGGTTTCATCGACTCGTCATGATGTTGTTTTCTTCTTTGTCATCAGAGGTCAGCGAGAGGAAACGCAGCTGTCTGATCAGAGCAAACTGGTGAACGAGGCGGAAACGCGTCGCTGCGTCTGCTGCCGTGACGCCTCCTGTTTGGTTGTGTTTGCTTGTTTACTGGGCGTCTTTCCCCTCGATGACCTCTCTGATGTCGCGCACGGCGACTCCCCTGAGCGAACGGAGTTTCCAGCTGCTTTCATTCTTACCTTCCAGACGCTTTCGTTCTTGTTGTTGATCTGAGCCGGACTCCACGTGGGACTTGGTGCGACTCTTCAGCTTCCCAGAACGCGTTCGGCTGCTTTGAGAGTCAGTTTTAACGAGAAGCGTTGCGTAATAACGCCGGCGGAAGGGCAGGTCATCCGCTCTGAAACGTCGGCGTGACGAGACTGTTCTCAGAAACGCCGCTCGTCGTCGGACTGGAGCGGAAGTTCTGTGCGTCCTCCAGCCTCCACCGGTCAAAACACAGTCGAGTTAAATGTTACTGAGCTGTTTATCGGTCGGTTGGTTGTCTGGAGAAGAACTAAACGCTCCACCTGTATCAGCCAATCAGACTTTATTTCCAGCAACAACCCCCACAGTCCAGTTATCAATAAAAGACTGAAGACCTTTCCTGTATGACACGGGCAACGAGGACGCACCAGGTGAGATGAAATAAAATAAAATGAGCTAATAAACGAAATAAGATACCGATTATTTAAAAGATGTAGAAATACAGTTAAAAAAAAAAACAACAGAAAATGCTAAAAAAAATAAATAAAAATGACGTAATAAACAAGTACAACAAAAAGTCTAAAATATGTAAACAGGTGAATAAATAGAGAATAAACAAAATGAGTTAAACATAAATAAAGTCCATCAAATCAATCCAAAGGCTGAATAAAAAGGTAGGTCTGGAGTTTGCTCAGGTCTTCTGCTGTTCCAGAGATGCGAGCCGTAGGTTTCTGTTCTGGCTTTGGGTTTAATTAAAAAGCCAGAAGACCGGAGGGTTCATAAGACAAAAGCAAATCTGATGAATATAAAGAGACCAAGACCATGAAGAACTTTAGAAACTAATAAAAAGAATCTTAAAATCAGTGCAATCTGAGCTCTCCTTCTGGTCTTAGTTAGAACTCGTGCTGCCGGGTTCTGAAGACGCTGGAGAGGATGTTTGGTCCAGATAGGAGAGCGCTGCAGTAGTCAAGTAATAAAAGCATGTATTAGTGTCTCTGCATCAGTTTTCAAGAGTTTGCAATGTTTTTAAGTGATAAAAAAATCTTGGTAATATTTTAAACGTGGGGCTCAAAACCGATCGCAGAGTCCAAGATGACTCCAAGATTTTTAACTTGTTCGCTTTGTTTTAATTCCAGCAAGCCTCTCTGAGCTTTAGTCCCAGTGAGCGGTACCTCTGTTTGGTCCTGGTCGAGCTTTAAAACGTTGTTTGCCATCCATTTTTTATATCTAAAATACAATTAACCTCTTAAGACCCGAGCTCTTGTTTGATTTGCAAAAAATAAAAATATATAAAAAAAATAAAAATATATTTTAAAATGTTTAAAAAAATAAAAAATAAAAACAATAGTAAAATAATAAAAAATAAAATTAAAAATATATAAAGAACATAAAATGCATTTTAAAATATTTAAAAAAACAATAATAAAATAATAAAAAGAATATTTAAATATATATATAAAGAAAATAAAAATATATTTAAAAATATTTAAAATATTTAAAAATAAAAACAAACTATAATAACAATAATAGAATAATAAAAATAAAACAAATGAACTACTGTGGTAATATAGCCCAAAATGTGACGTTCCTAAGACGTTAAAATGGGCATCAGCTGTCCTCAGGTCACCAGGAGACACGCCGATGTACAGTTGTGTGTCATCAGCGTAACCATGGAAACTGACGCCTGACGTGTCTCCTGATGACATTTCCAAGGGGTTGCATGTATAGATTAAATACCTGTAGCCTTATTACCCTAAAATAATTACTAATCTGCGCTAAAAGCTGGAGTTTGCGGCGCGTTGAATCTTTGCATCCTCCTGAAGTCATAAGGACCGAGCGGGAGCGGAGTAGCTGCACATGTTCGTAGGATTTCTGCAGCACAAGAACTGCTGAGGACTGAAACGCAGACAAGCTAGCGGATGTTTTTAGACGATCTACGCGCTGGTTGTTGAGCTGCGATGCACAAAACCAATGTTTGCATTCGACTTTGTGGCCAAAACGCAGAAAACATGGACGCCTTCTTTGGCATCGGTCAGTGACTGTTAAATAAAGCTGTAAAAACATTTGAAAATACAAGTGTTGGGCCACTAAAAATAATGGATTTAGAGCTTTTTCTCTTTTATGAAAGTAACCAGATCACATTAAGCAGCGAATCGATCGGTCGACGCCACCGCCGGTCCTTTAAGTACACGGTGGTGCCCCGTGGAGGGATCACAGGTCGACGATGTGTCACAGAACGGAGCGGCGTGACGTGAAATGTTGGATATTTACTCTAAGTTAAACAGTTCTTTAAAGTGAAGGAGTCAGTTGTTGTGTTTAACCTGCAGACTTGTAGCCGCTTTGATTTGCTTTTCCAGCACACGATCGCTGAAATTGTTGCACCAAGTTGAATAAACTGCTTCAGTCGGCAACAAGCGACTGAATAAAGATGATCTAAATGAGGTTATAAGATGCACCAATGCCGCTGGTTTAAGCTAAATAATTTCCCAAATGAGCACTTTGCGTCGCTACAGCTTAATTTTAAAGGAATTTTCCAGCTTCTGTATTTGTTTTCTACAAACATAAACATGATTTTGATTCTAAAAGAGCAGGAAACCTTTTTTTTTTTAGCTTTCCTTCCAACTAGAATAGCTGTTTTAAGTGAACTCACACCTTTAAACCAGGAAGACAAATAAGATTCATTTATTTCAACTGCAGACGAGCAGAATGTGTGCAAAATATGGAGACGTTTAGAGCTGAGACATGTTGGTAAAATGGAGCTGCAGCTGGCTTTAGTTGGTGAGTCTTTCTGGTCGCAAGTTCCTTGTTGCTAAATGTGGGCAAGATGTTGGATTTCTGACCGTGAACATCGAAGCCCTGTGAGTAGCTAAAAACCTATACAAGAACAGAAAAGGTGGATTTAAGGTGAAAAGAGACCAGCTGTGGCGCCATGTGTTGGTTTGAAGCCTTGAAGCAGCTCTGATGGTGTTCTGTAGAAGCAACAGCTGGCATCGCCAACCGGTTCTCTTGTTCTTTAAACTGAGGAGGAGAACCTGAGAGAAGCCACCTCCGAACCTCAGCGGATAAAAGATTCTCCGGCTCGGTTTCAACATCATGAAAGTTGGTTTGTGTTTGCGTCCTCCACAACCGCCCGACTTTCCGCTGTTGCCGTTTCAACAGTCGACCGCCAACCTTCACAACGGTCGCCATTTTAATTTTCCGACAGACTTCGACAGTCGGAGGTCGGGCTTTCTCGTTTGCTCGCTGACGTCAAGTTTCTCCGATGACGAACTGGTTTTTGTTTTGGGGGCAAACTGAGTCTGAAGGGACGTTACCGGGTGTTCGACTCGGCCGGTGACCCTGACGGCATTCCCGTGTGCGATGCAGTTCAGAAGCTGCCTCTCTGAGCTGGTGGAGTTTCCGTTTCACTACCTGTCCGGCCCTCACTGTGCTCGTATGACTGTTTTCTATTTCGGGACTGACGCTGTGTGAATGGGTGTTTCCTCCGAGAGCAGCGAACTCGTCTTTGGCTTTCGAACCACCGAAACAGCAGCTTGTTCTGACGGTATCTGTGGTTAGGTTGTTTTTTTTCTTTTGTTTTATTCTTGGCTCAGTGGTGGACACTTGTTTTTGACTTTATGCTGATTGTTTGTGTCGTTGGCGCCGTTTGTTTTTGCGTTTGTTGAGTGAAACACAACAGAATTACACACTTACATCATATTTAATTACACTCATCACACGTTTCACAAATCCTACATTTCTTTGTAATATTAACGATAACTAAAGCGCGAACAGGACGAGAAGGTCAAAAAACAAACGATGGAAAATTTAACGTGACGTGCGCTCGGCTTGTGGTTACCGTGGCAACGACCAAGATGGACGCCCGGCGTTTCCGTTGGTTACCAGACGACGCTGCAGACTCTCCGGAGGCGACTTCAAGCTTCGCTTTTGAAGATGGGATGTTGTTGTCTTTTGTCTGTGCTTTAGTTCCTCTGGCTGGTGATTAAACCAGTGGTTCTCAAATTGGGGGTCGGGACCCTCATGGGGGTCCCAAGATAATTCAAGGGGGTCGTCAGATCATTGTAAAAACAAAAAATATATATATAAATAAATAAATACAGCCTATATTTATTAAATAAATGTGTATTTGGGCTGTCAACATTCAAAGTGTCACTCCTTTTTTGAACTTGTTAATATTATGATTCGATTCTATTTTGTTTTAATTCTCTTTTTTAAATTATTTACTTTTATTTTTGTAGTTTTTTTCTCCTTCATTTGTTGGAAATAAATTCAATTCATTCATTCATTTAAAATAAAATGACTGTAAAGCGATTAATCTACACGTTCATTTTTAATTAACGCACGAACAACAAAGTTATTACTGGTGATATATTAAGAATTCAAACTGGGGCGTCACAAACACAAACTTATCTTGGGGGTCGTGGCTCAATAACCGCTGGATTAAACCCCTAAAAACTCCAATGTAGGTGTTTTGTTTTGTTTTGTTTTGACATGAAAATAACAGATTCCTGCTTTAAAATGCCTCAGAAACATCTCACTACCTCTTTGTCCACCCACCTCTCCGCCGTCTCCACGTTACGCCAAAACACGTCGGAGTAATCGAGGCGAAAACTGTTGGAACTGGAAACTGATTCTAATAATGACACAGAAAGTCCCCCTTCTGGACCGGATCTGGTTCCTCTGTGTTTGCTGCGTATATAAAAAAAACAAAAGCTGCTTTTCTGAATCTCGGTTTCAACTGACTGGTTATTTTGCACTCGATGTGTTTTCTGGCATTTAAAAAACATCATATAGACGAAGTTAAAAACACTCGATCGTACATCTGAAGTCATTTTGGGTCTTTTAAGTGATAATATATGAACTTTACTTGCAGCATTTGGTGGTTTTTTGTTCCGTATTTGACCTTAAAAGTGCATTTTTCAGGATATTTTGGGTGTCAGAAGGTGTTTTATCAGCATCATCTTGCTCAAACTAAAAATAAAAAGTTTAAAGTGTGTGTGTGGTTGATGGGAAGGTGTCTTCATGGTTTCTGTGCTTAAATATAACTTTCTGTGTAAACGCTGAGAGAAGTGACTCGCTCTTTAAAGGTCATCGTGTGCATGTGTGCGGTTTCTTACACTCCACCGATCTGGACATCGAATATGCAAATGCAGCTCCGCGCTCGTGTGCAAGAAAACAACTTTTCTCAGCTGCAGCGGAGTAAAAACAAATAACCAGCGTTTTTTTTAATGTGTTTTCAGGCACGAAACAAGCGGAATGGAGAGCTGGCAGCGCTGAAAGTCATCAAGATGGAGCCGGGTGAGAGTTTCAGCTCAGTGTTTCTGCTTTAGTTTTTATTTCTTGGTCGTGTTTTCATGTTTTAATTCACTTGTCACTACATTTTAGCATCAAAACTTGCCTGTAAACTACAAACAGGTTGAGTTTTTACAGCAGTTCTCCAGCGTAAGATGCTAAAATGTGAAGAAGAGGCACCTGTTTGGCCTGTTGTTGGATAATAAACCGCCTCGACAGGGAAAAAAATAAGAATTGCATAACCTGCATAACCTTTTAAAGCAATTAAAGCAAACACTCATTATGTTTTCATGATGGTTTCATGATGAGCAATGCCAGTGACCGAAGACATCAGGCTGCAGGAGCATCAGTCATAAATCCGCTCGTCGTTTACAGCCGCAGTCATTCAGGAACCTCCCTAATTAGTTCCATCCATCATCTATACACCACTTAATCCTCACTAGGGTCATGGGGGGCTGGAGTCTATCCCAGCTGACTCAGGGTGAAGGCAGGTTCACCTGGACAGGTAACCAGTCTATCACAGGGCTACACTTAGAGACAGACAACCAAGCACACTCACATTCACACCTACGGACAATTTACAATCATCAATTAACCTCAACATGTTTTTGGACTGTGGGAGGAAGCCGGAGAACCTGGAGAGAACCCACGCTGCACGGGGAGAACATGGAGACTCCACGCAGAAAGATTCCGGTGCCCCCATCGGGACGCGAACCGGCCAACGTCTTGCTGCGAGGCAACAGTGCTACCAACTGCCCCCTAATTAGTTCATTAGGGTTTATTATTAAAGCTGCACCTCGCTTAATCTCCTCTGTGATGAGCTGACCGTGTCGCTTCGAGGATGCAGAGTCGGTCTCTACGTGGATTTTTAACTTTTGGTGCAAAAGATGGAGGGAGCTCGTTAGTTTTTGGTTGTGCAGATGCTGGGTCCTGCAGCTGTTTCAGGGGGATGCTGAGCAGCAAAGAGACCTACCGTAATGCTTTTTTTTTTCCTGGGAGAGGACACACACACACACACACACACACACACACACACACACACACACACAACTCCATTGTCCTACAGCATGACAGGGAATGCAACCTCAAGAGTAGAATGTACAGGAGGAGGAAAGCTCAAGTTCCTGTAAGAGTGGTGACGGGATGCTCAGTGCTCAGTCAGGCGTCCTACATGTAAGTCGATGGTAGATGTTTGGGAGCTGGTTTTATTGTTAATAAATGGATTGTGGAAATCCAAGCACAGGCACATGTCTGATGAGCCCACTGGGTGCATGACACTCACTCTCCACCTGAAGAGTGACCAGTGATCATCTAAACAGTGACAACAGCTCACACATACTGGTAGACTGGTCCAGCAACAATCCTGCATGGACACAAGCTGATGTCAGTTTCATGTTACAGTTCAAAACAATAGTCTGACTTTTTTTTTTGTGCCCAACAAACTTCAGCAGCAGAAAACTCATGAATATACGTTCTAATATTCACTAACAGACTGTGATCAGCTGCTGTTTCCAGTTAAAGTCACCGCCGTTCAGAAAACATCCACACAAGCTTCCTGCGTCTTTCTGTGTTCGATGCACCCCAGAGTGTGTTTGTGTCATAATTAGGGCTTTAATGCATTCGTTTTGATTAATTAACTGCAGGAAAAGCGAGACATAGACGGATCCTGTGGACACCCAGCAGCTTGGATAACAGTGTGCAAACAAGACAAAAAGTCCTAAAATGTTGAATATAACCGCTGTAATTTGAGTTTAGTCTGTGAATGTAGCAGGCAGGAATAATAAATATAGGAAAAGGAATTCTGGCGTCAAATATTTCCCACTTTTGAGGCTATTTGGAGCCATTAAAGATCCAAAGTGGAGCTTTAAAACTGGAACGTCGGCTCACTTCAGCCTGGTTAATAGTTTGGATTTCTCTCGTTTTAAAGGATTCGAGAGACATTTAAAGGCTTTTACTGTTAAATGCAGCAGTGAATGACATATTGATGCAATGACAGTGCAGTGAAAAAACATACAGAAAGATAAATTAAATTTGTTAATCTCAAAGTGGGGAAATGTGCAGCAAAAATAAAGCCAAAACAAACATTAGTGCTAATTACATCTGATGTATCTGGCAGGTTGTTTGATTTCCTGAAAGATGAGCAACTCTCAAGTAAATTCAGTTTCCAAACGTCAGCTTTTCGGTCAGTTTTATACACAAATGTACGACGTGCGAGCAACACGTGGCGTCTCAGAAACACTCAGATACAGCTGCTGGCTTTCACTTTGAATATTGTTACGCTCCGGCCGAGAGGGGAAACCCTGACGCAACACCAGAACAGAAACCTGCTCCCACAAGCTGCTGCTGCTTTTCTGCTTCACTTCTAAAAACGACCAAAAACCAAACTGCAGGAGTCGATTCGTTCTGAGAAACCAAAAGAAAAACAGAAGCAGTCGAAGCAGAGTGACTCACCTGCAGCCGCATATTCCCAATATG
>NW_007579871.1:32424-35742 GCF_000690725.1 Stegastes partitus
TCTGTTCCTCAGAGGACGACTTTTCCATCATCGAGCAGGAGATCGTCATCGTGAAAAGCTGCAAACATCCCAACATCGTGGCGTACTACGGCAGCTACATACGGTCTGTCTGAGCTTCTCCTCCTCCTCTCGTTAACGTATTAAACTCAGGATTTAACTCACGGACGTCCTGTTCCGTCTGCAGGGCCAATAAACTGTGGATCTGTATGGAGTTCTGTGGAGGAGGATCCCTGCAGGACGTCTACCACGGTGAGAAATATACATGTTTATGTAAATGTGTGTGAATAATGTTTAAAGAACTGACTTCATTCTACACATTTAGTTTCTCTCGTGGATCTAAAACAAGTAGAACAAAAACACTTCTGGGTCTAAATTGCAAAAGAAAAACCAATAAGTTACCTTTTTTTTTTCTTTAACAATTTACTGCAGATAAAAAATAATAAAATCACTGAAAAATGAAATTAATTTACATTTTAAATTTTAAAAAAACAAGCCAGACTGTAAATAATATTCACATTAGAAATATATATATTTTTAAAACAATTAAATTTTTTTTCCTGATTTTCCACATTTTGTTAAGTTACAGATAATAATGAATAAAATCACTGAAAAGGGAATTGATTTACATTTTAAATGTAAAAAAAAAAATGTAAAAAAAAACAAGCCAGATTGTAAATAATATTCAAATCAGAAGTTTAAAAAAAAAAATAAACAAAAGAATTAACTGTTGTTTTCCAGATTTTCCACGTTTTGTTAAATTACCGATAATAAACAATAAAGTCATTGAAAAAGGAATTTAATTTACATATTAATTGTTGAAAGAAAAAAGAAAAGAAAAGACAAAAAGGGGAAAAAGGCCAAACTTTAAACATTCACATCAGAATTTTTTTATTTTTATTTTTTTCCCAGATAGTTATTTGAACTGGACTGTAAAATAACAGTTTTACTGTATTTAAATCAGCAAAACATGTAATTATTTTGCATATATTTGCTGCTTATTTGTGTAATTCAGTATTTTAAAGATTAAAAATGGGTTTAATTTACATTTTCATGTAAAACAAATAAATAACGAGCCAAAACTGTTCACAAAGCCCAAATCATAAACTGTATATTTACAAATTCACCTTAAAATTACGCTGTTTAACTGTCAAAACGCTGTTATTTTATTTTATTTTACAGTTTTTTAAACATTATAGTATTCTACTGTTTTTCACCATGCTGTTTCTGGCGTCACACAGCTTTTAATGTCCTCATAAACCTTATTTGTGTAACTTTCCAGCCCCGTGTTGAGCTTTAAATGCTGCTTTCCTATTTAATTATTCCCAACATATCGTGCTAAATGGATGAATTTCGCTCCCCAGTGACCGGGCCGCTGTCGGAGCCGCAGATCGCCTACATCTGCAGGGAGATGCTGCAGGTAACCGCACGTTAACATGCTCGAATGGACACGTAAAGGCTTTTATTTTGGTGACGAACTCAGCTGGGAGTTTTGTGTGTTGGCAGGGCCTCGACTACCTTCACGGACAGAAGAAGATCCACAGAGACATCAAGGTGAGCGAGGCGCTTCTATTTATCACAGACAGTAAAATCCAGCGCGTTTGAATTCAAACACGTCATAATCTGGTTGTATGAAGATGTGAATCAAAGCCTAAAAGAGTAAAATCTAAATCTGAAAGTGACGCTCTGAGGCTCGCCGTGATGGCGAAATATCAAACAAACTCCGCCGTCTTCAGTTGTAGAGTTTATTTCCACGCCGCGTGGGCTCGCTTAAAGATCACCGAGTGGGTAAAGAGGAGTCCTGTGTGCATACAAATATGAATAAGACGTGTCTGCTTCATGTCGCCTTCTTTTCCTTCCAGGGCGCCAACATCCTGCTCAACGACCAGGGCGAGGTCAAGCTGGGTGGGTGGATGTTTGTCTGCTGCACATGAGTCACTCCAGCTGAACCGAACCCACTGAGAACATTTTCTTAAATAAGCTAAGAGTAGAACTTCTATTTAAATCCTCGCTTTTGGACCCGAGTTGTTAGTTTCACACCAGCGAGGAAAGGAAATGAAGTCTTTGTCAACACGCTGCGGGCGTCCAACGGTTAACCGACACTGATCCTCGTTTGTGCTGTTTGTTTGTTTGTTTGTTTGTTGTGCAGCTGATTTCGGCATCTCGGCTCAGATCACAGCGACCCTGGCTCGCAGGATGTCCTTCATCGGGACGCCGTATTGGTAAGAAGGCGGCCGCGGCTCTGCTCTCAGGATTTAAGGTTTTAAATTAATATTGAAGAAGCTGAAACTGAGCTGCAGTGATTGAGGGTGTGAGAGTCTGAGGAGGAACTGGACACGAATGAGCGATAAAAACTGTGAATTTAGATCTGATGTTACAGTTTTGGACGTTTCAGGAAACTACCAAAGTCAGGAAGTCCACAGACGTCTTGTAAACCCTCAGTTTGATTGAAAACACTGCAAGAAATGTCCACAAAAAAGATGTTAAACTGATAAATGTTTGTGTCGGGGGGCATAAAAGGTGCATCAGAGAGTCCTCGTGAATGTCGAGGTTTGAACTGGGTGTCTGCAGGGAGCATGTTTCTTAACATGATGCAAAGAAAATCAATTAATCAGGGTGAACGCCATAATCAATACTGTATAATTAGTATTTACCCTGTATTAGTTAGGTTTAGTTCTATAATTTATAAAACTGTGAGGTCTTAGCGACGTATATTATCAAAAACACTCCAGGTTATCGTGTGTTGTAGTCGGGTAAAGTGGTGTTTTGTATTATTTTAAAGGGTTTAAATCCCTAATATTTACATCACTCTGCTAAAGCAACACGACAGGGCCTTAAATGGGATATTTACACTCGTTAGGCTGCTTTGGTGACGACAATCAGAATGAGAACCAACACGTAGAACCACTTTATGAGTCGTTGTCGTCCGTGTAATGTGCAATATCAGCATCACCGACAGGTTTACTTACATCACTCTTTTTCCATTCTCATCCTCTTCTAGTGAACTTATTTGTATTTCCTGTTGTTCCTCCTCCGTCTTATTGATTTACTAACAGGCTGCATTCATTCTTATGTTTTGTGTTTTTAATTCTATAAAAGTCTTTTCCTTTGTATTATCATGTTTCATTCATGACTAGTGCGGCTGTTTTTGCAGCATGCTGATATAAATACAGTATATATAGGATAGAACAGGAGGTTTTTATTGTCTTTATATCCAGGACGTGCAGAGGAACCGAAAAGACGTTTGACCTTCGTATTAGTGCATCAAAATACAGGATAGATCAAATAAGATATATGATATCAGGGTAAATACTGGACTGA
>NW_007579871.1:37362-47693 GCF_000690725.1 Stegastes partitus
AAAAAACAAAGAAAAGAAATTGTTTTTAAAATTCGATGGAAAGATTTGAGCGTCTCGATCATTCACAGGCTGATAAAACGATTTCGCAACAAACTCTGATCTGGTCACATTCACACACAGTTTAAAAAATGCTCGGCTCAGCTTCTTCTAAATGTCTGGAAAAACACGCAGCGAGAAGCTTCACCTCAAATGTTTCCCCTCAGAGCGAACATGTGAACGCACACGTGGACCTGCTGCTGTCGCCGCCTCCCACAGCGACCTGCGTAGTAAACATCAGATGTTTCCGACGCCTACGCGTCCAGAGTGGAGACCACAGTCGCCCAGTTTGTCCTCAATGAAGCACAAAGCGACGCCTAATGTTTGTTAATGCTGTGCTTCTGTTTCCTGCAGAGTCTTGTTTCTCATGTCCAAGAGCGGCTACCAGCCTCCGAAGCTGAAGGACAAATCCAAATGGTAAATAAAACCCACCACGGCTCGACTAGTGTTTAATCATTTCATCAGGATCAGGTGCAGCTCTCATGCTTTCCTTTTGTGTTTTACACATGTTTAAATCCTAAAATCGAGAAATAAGTTGTTTATAGATAAACTTTATTGATGCCTCGTTCATCCCTAATTCATTGCATTACTTTATGAAAGTAGTTTAATCTGTAAACGGGGTTTTTCCTGCACAAAAGGGATCGTTAGTGTCCCCTAAAGAGGTTTTAGAAGGAAGACCAGCAGCAGCAAATAGGAACAAGTGAGAATAAAAATAGTAAAATACATTTTTTTAAACTGGTTTTGATCAGTGAGGTTTTATTTCCTGACGTATAACGAGATTTTTTTGTGTATTAAATGTTCAAATAACAGGAAAAAGCAGAGATTTCGTTCCAGACTCAATGTTCTGCATAATTTTAGCCTTGAAGTGACGTCTTCTTAACGTATTAAATGTCTTAAAATGGAGACAAATTAAAAGCTTTGACTCGTCAGATGAATAAACTAAAGTAGTTTAATCTGTATTCCGGGTTTTTCCTGCACAAAAGGGATTGTTTGTGTCCCCTAAAGAGGTCTTAGAAGGAAGATCAGCAGCAACAGATACGAAGACGTGAGAATAAAAATATCTAAATCAAGTTTTTATCTAATTTTGATCAGTGAGGTTTTATTAACTGAACTAAAACAGGATTTTATTGTGTATTAAATGTTCAGTTAACAGGAAATTACAGAGATTCTTGTCAAAAAAGGTCAGATTCAAACATCTGTATGTAATGTTTAGTGAAACTTGATTTTCTCCTCAGTGGAAAACCGACGTAAACGAGAAAACCTGATTAATAAGCAGATAAGACGTCTTTAAAAAGCAGCAGAGTTTTATCAGCCGTCCAGAAGTTCACGTAGTTCATGTTTAACGTGTTGATCCTGAGCAGGAAGTCTGTGTGCTCGTTCATTAAATGTGCTCCAAGTTGTTTTCCTAACGCTGCCGTCACGCTTCTGTCCGCAGGTCGTCCATGTTTTATAACTTTGTGAAGGCGATGCTGGTGAGGAACCCGAAGAAGAGACCCGGCGCCTCCAAGATGCTCTCGGTCAGTACCGACGGACTGCCTCCGCCTCACACCGAGAACAAGAGCTGCTAGCTAGACAGAGGAAATACGATCGTAGATGATGCACGAAAAACACACTAATAGTGATTTTTTAAAATGTATTTTAGTATCTGTTGGTGCAGTTTTTAACATCCGCCACATATTTTAATTTTCAGCTGCAGCATTTACAAGATCCTGAAACTAATGATTTAGAATAATCGTTGGAGCGTCACTGCTTCACTGTAATAATAATAATAATAATAATAATAACTTTATTTATTTAGCACTGCAACCATGTACAGTATGAGAGCAATGCTGTGTTTTTGTACATTAAAGCATGTAAATATACTTCTACTGCTACTGCTAATAATATTATAGTACTGCAGCAATGTGTAGTATGAGAACAATTCCGTTTTTGAACACTAAAGCCTTTAAATATACTCTAATAATCATAATAATAATAATAGTACTTTACAGATAAGAAAATTAAGGATACTCAGAGAAGCAAAAAGTAATAATAAATGAATAAAAAAATAACCTAATAAAATAATAAAAGCACCAAAAAGTTCATGTCCAATTAAATAAAATCATAATTAAACCATAAGATTAACTGTAAAAATAACAGATGTGATTGGTTTTATGAGGTTAAAGCTCTGTTGCTGTTCCCCTCCTGTCCTCACGGTGGCGCCAGAGTTAGACGGAGCAACCCTGAAGCAGCATTAATGAATACATTCTTTACATTACCTGTGTGTTAAGTTACATGATGGGTGGAAGCTTTCTGCTGCCCCCTAGTGGCTCCTGACAACCAAGCAGCTCCGTCTTTCCTGCATCAGACTGTCACTTCTGACACATGTAGATTAAACTGTTGTTGTTTACTGTGTGTGTGTGCTGACGTTTCCTCCTCCTGTGTTGGCAGCACATGTTTCTGACCCAGCAGTGCCTGAACCAGGAACTGACCCTGGACCTGCTGGAGAAGTATCGACACCCTGAGAAGCTGAAGAGCTGCCTGATGGAGGACGAAGACATGGAGGTCAGATCTGGTTCTTCTTCGCTCTTCTACAATCTGCAGCTGCAGACTCTCACGCTGGTCTGTTTCTGATTTAAGGTGGCGGCTCCTGGATCTTTAAGGAGGATCCAGTCCATCAACAAACACAACCGGGCAGAGAGGACCAACTCGGACATAAGCTGTAAGAAAACACGCCGTCAGCCTGTTTTTTTTAATTACAAGCCCACAAACACAACGTTTTGTTTGTATCCCTGCGGTTCGTCTCCCTCATGAATCCCTTCCTTCACCGTGCTGCTTCGTTTAAGCTGCCAGTCCTGTTGCCGCTGAAAGAAAAACTAATTTACTCTGCTCCCGTTTGCTTTTGTCTGCAGACGACATTGTGGAAAACGACTGAAATGTTAATGTGTTGAATGTTTTGTGCTTGCGGCTCCTCAGTGGAACAGATCTACACCCAGAGGCCCCGGAAGACCGAATCACCGAATGTAACGGTACGTTTATGATCCACGTTTTATACATATGTGTGTGTGTGTGTATCGTATCTCAGTAGTATGCATAGACACATACTGTACGTACATTTACACACATGCACACATAAGTACATCCAGTATGCAGCAGCAGTGAGCGCACGCTTTAGCAATATCACAAACATCAAATGAGTCAAAATATTGAATAGTTTCTCAATAACTGCAGTATTTCTGAGCCGAAGTTACCACAACAAGACACAAAATCGCCAAAAGAAGCAACAAATAACCTCAAAAAGATGCAAAATGAGTACAAAAAGACACAAAATGGCCAAAAGAAGGCACAAAATCTCCCCCAAATATGCAAAAGGATCCCAAAGAAGCAAAAAAATGCCCACAAAAGATGCAAAACGAACACAAAAGGACACAAAATGACCACAAAAAGATGCAAAATGAAAACAAAGAGACAGAAAATAACCAAAAAAGGCACAAAATCTCCCCCAAATATGCAAAATAACCCAAAGAAGCAAAAAACAACCACAAAAAGATGCAAAACGAACACAAAAAGACACAAAATGACCACAAAAAGATGCAAAATGAAAACAAAGAGACAGAAAATAACCAAAAAAGGCACAAAATCTCCCCAAAATATGCAAAATTACTACAAAGAGGCAAAAAAATAACCACAAAGAGATGCAAAACGAACACAAAAAGACACAAATGGCCAAAAAGGGCTCAAACTCTCCCTAAAATATGCAAAATGACCCCAACGAAGCAAAAAAAATGACCACAAAAAGATGCAAAATCTCCTCAAAATATGCAAAATGTACCCCAAGGAGGCCAAAACACGACCACCGAAAGCGTTACATGAGTGCAAAAGATGTTTGGGCAGAAAACAGCCACAAAAAGAACCAAATTAAAAACACGGAATCACCACAAAATAAACACACAAAGACACAAACCCCATTGGCTACACACTGCGCTGTATGCAGGACACTTAGGGGACTCAGCTTGTGATGTTTACTCCTGTTCACAGTCAATATGTTTCTGTTGTCACATCACTGAGTCTGTAAAAAGCCGACAGACAACAGAATAATAAACACAAACACTGCAGGACTCATCAGAGGTCGACTTTGTGTTTGTTTTCTGTGGGAGGCAACAGTTGTCGTCTTCTCTCACATGGTTTTGATCTCGTATTCATCGTCCAGTCAACAAAACGACCTCCCTGCTGTGGACCCTCAGCTTCTCCTTCACCTCCGTTTGACCGACTCCTTCACCAGCGTCACTACTTTTGTTTTGTGTCTTCCAGTTACGACCGTCGACGGGATGGATCGGCAGCAGTACAGCGAGGTAACCGGGTCGCCGGTCGATCGCAGACACGGAGCCACATTACAAACAACCATTAAAATGCTAAAACCTTGTTTCCTGTTTGTCTGTCAGGGAGGAGGACTCAAACTCGGACGACGACGACTACGATGACGTGGACATGTAAGAAAGCACCGATTTACCAACGCTGCAGCTTGTAGTGATGTTTTGTTCAATCACAGGAGAGCAGCTGTTGTTTTCTTGTATTTTTCTCTCTGTATCAGTTGATTGTTGGGTCACTTCAGTAGATTTCACTGACGTTTCTTTCTTTTCCGGCTTGCAGCCCGACAATGCAGGCCACAGGGTAAGCTGAACAAACTCACATCTGTATGAACATCTGTTCATCGTTAACACAGCAGGCTGATGCAACACTCTCTCTGCCAACAGACTCATAATGCCGCATGACGACACGCCGCCTCCGCTTCCTCCAAAGGTGAATATTCACTGGACACAAAAACACTTCACTGAACACATAAATATATCATTTACATGTGTGGTTGTTGCAGTGTTAAAGCCTGTCGCCACTGAAAACATTATCGTTAAATTGTTTTTGTTCATTAAGTCTTAATATAAGGATTTCATGGTAGTTTACTTTTTAGTTTTATGCGTTTTTATGCCACACAAAAGGGAAACAATTACCATGCAGGAGAGGAAGGAAGCCTGGAAGTCTTGGCATTAAAAAAAAAAAAGTTTAAAAATGACATTATTACTTTGGCAAAAACAACAGACAATCATGATGTGAAGCACGGTGGTGGCAGCATCATGACGATTAGATGCTTCTCAGCAGCGGCCTGGAAGGCTTGTTAAAGTAAAGAGTAAAATTAATGCAGCAGTAATTTTGGTGTCTTTTTCTGTAAATTCTTGTCAACAAAGGCCAAAATAAATAAACCATAATTCAGTGCTGAAAGGCAGTTAAAGGAGAAAACATCCAAGCAGGGTGAATACTTTTCTTCATGCACTTGATTTAGCACCAATGACTGAGCATAAAATCCTATTGGACCTCCTTCAGCTCTCTCACTAATTACAAATGTAAATGCAGAATACACTCACGATGCATCTTTTAACCAAACACGCTCTTTGGTGTGTTTCTGCAGCCTAAAGCGAGGACCAGCTCAGAGGAGAGCGTGGCGTCGGAGGAGGATCGAACCAGGAAGCCCAGCTCTCTGTGCGCCCCCACCCCCCTCATCAGGACCTCCAGCGGGACCCACACCCGACCGACGCTTCATCCACGACACTCCAGACACTCAGGTGAGCTGCCACGCCTTCACCTGCAGCCGACTGAACACCGGATGCCCGACACAACACGTTTCTGGCCATAATTCAACGCATTCATGTTCTAAATATGGTTGTTGTTTATCACCGTAACTCATGAACAGGAGACTTCATATAATTCACATTTTATCAGATTCTACACTTTGGTGGCCAAAAAAATGAGTCTTAATTACACTTTTTGTGTATGAGTGCGGTGCAGAAAGTCACCCCACTGTGTTCTCATTGTGTGTCTGGGTGTGTTTTTGTGTGATTCAGACCCTCCATCCTTTCCTGTCCATCTGAATGACCACCAAGAACACCTCCATCCTCCTGAGCTCCCTCCTAAAGGCATCCGCAGACGGCGGCCCCCATCGAAGGTAGACGAGCTGCACCTCATCTGTCCATTTAGTAGCAGAAACATCACCGTATGAACAGTGTCAGAATCAGAACAAGCGACCTCGAGACATTCGGGTGTAACGCGACTCTTCACCTGAAGGTCGTGGAGGAAACACTCTCCTGCTTCACATGTTTCTTTTCTGTTCTCAGGATCCTGTTGAGTGCCTCAGCCCCGTCACCAAGAAACCTCCCGTGAGTTTCTCCTCCCTGAGATCAAGACGTTTTCAGACTAGTAACCGTCTAAATCCAGCCGCCTCAGTGTTTATTGTAACATCCATCCATCATATATACACCGCTTCATCCTCACTAGGGTCTGACTCAGGGTGAAGGCAGGTTCACCTGGACAGGTAACCGGTCTATCACAGGGCCACACTTAGAGACAGACAACCAAGCACACTCACATTCACACCTACGGACAATTTAGAATCACCAATTAACCTCAACATCTTTTTGGACTGTGTGGGAGGAAGCTGGAGAACCCGGAGAGAACCCACACTGCACGGGGAGAACATGGAGACTCCACACAGAAAGATCCCGGTGCCCCCACCGGGACGTGAACCGGCGACCTTCTTGCTGCGAGGCAACAGTGCTACCAACTGCGCCACCTTGCAGCCTTTATTGTAACATAATACCGTAATTTCCAGACTATAGAGCCACCTGAATATGAGCCACGCCCACTAACTTTAAAAAGAAAACAAGTTGTGCACATATACAGGCTGCACTTGTCTGTAAGCTGCAGGTGTCCACATTGGAACATGAGATACTAACACAGTAAGATTTTTTAAATACGTACCGGTAACATACACAAATACTGTAACACAGCTGGTTAACAAAATAAAAGCTCCAGCATCCTACCAGGAAAAGTCATTGATCGCTATCTTCATCTTCCTCCTGCACTAAAACCACTAAAGGCTTCAGTGTCAGAGCTGAACAGCCTCAGAATCACTTCGTCACTTCCTCAGTCTGTCTTTCACTCTCAACGTCACTTTGGTCTCGAGGCAAATTCGTAGAAATCCTTAAATTAGCTGCATCATCGTTTAAGCCGCAGCGTTGAAGGGTGTGAAAACAGTAGTGACTTATAGTCTAGAATTTACGGTAATATTATGTTTATTTTTATATCCTGCTTTCTTTCTTCTTCTGAGTATATCTGCTTAATAATGAATGAAATGAGACGAGGAATAGAAAGCGTGGAACTTCAGACTCATACATGTTTATTCTGCACACATTACGACGTGATCAGATCTTTGTCGTTTGTGTGGCCCATGTGCACATTCCCTCCACCGCTAAAACCTCGCTGACCTTCACTGTGAAACCGGTTGTGCAGGTGTTCTGTTTAACGGTTGTTCTGCTTCGTCTGGAAGCCCCGTCACCGACCTGCTGCAGAGAGGACAGCGTGAATAATTCAAAGCCCCTCCTCTCTCCTTCTGTCTCCAGGTCTACTTTAAAAAGATCTTCCACGGCTGTCCTCTTAAAATAAACTGCTCGGCGACCTGGGAGAACCCCTCCACCAAAGGTTGGACCTCAGACATAAAAACGCAGCGACTCCTCATCTTTTCTGTCTTGTCTTTCTGACCGGCCGCTCTGTTGTCTTCCTCCCCTCAGACCAGCACCTGATCCTGGGAGCAGAAGAAGGCATCTACATCCTGAACCTCCACGGCTCCGAGGCCACCATGGAGCTGGTGGGTTTCTTTGTTTGTTTTCTTTTTTTAAAATCTGATTCACTGCAGATAAATACGTCACCGAGCTCCAAAATAACCCAGAAAACAGCTCCGGCTCAGCTGGCGATGCTGCTTCGGCCAATTTTGTTGCTCCTCAGGTTGTTGTGATGCAAATCCCAGAGCAAAACACTGAACTGAATGAGTCACACTTGATCAAAAAAGGCTCCTTCAGAAGCCACAGTGAGTCCTGCTCCTGTCACTGTGGCCTCATTTGTCACTGCGATAGGAAGTCCTGCACCGCAGTGGAGACAAAACAAAACTCAGAACAGCTGTAACACCAAATATCATCAAAAAAGAAAAACAAAAAAGGAATTCCTTCAATTATTACAAATATTTTTTAATCGTGTCAAACATTTTTTTTACAATTTTCCGCAGGTAAAAAAAACAAAAACAATCATGGCTCCACATATTTGAGATATTTTACTAATTTAAATGAGTTTCCACACTCGTCTCCTCTCTGCTTTTTACAGAATCTTTTTACCATTTATTTTGGGTGAATTTTTAAATGAGACGTGCAGCAGAAAGTGATTTTGATGAATGCGACACATTTAAATTCGATGATTCTGTTGACTTTTTATCAGTTTCTGGCTGATAAATGCTCGTTTCTGTGATTTCTTTTTGCCTTTTAAACCATTTTTTTGGGGTCCAGAAAGTGTTTAAATGAGACACTAGAAGAGTAATAATTAAAAAACAACAAAAAAAAAGCAGTGAATGAAAGCAGTAAATTAACGAATGTCTGGGGCGCCGCTGTAGCTCACCTGGTTGAGCTGGTGTCCTATGTGTAGGGCTACAGTCCCAATGTGGAGGTCATGAGTTCGAATCCCGCTCATGGCCCCCCACATGTCCTTCTCCCGATTCTTCTCCCCCACTTTCCTGTCTCTCTCTCACTGCATTATCCAATAAAGGCCAAAAAATTAACGACTGTCTCCTCTTTGTCTTCCAGTTGTATCCGGGGAAGTGCACCTGGGTCTACACCATTAATAACGTCCTCATGTCCGTTTCAGGTAAATTAGAAGCGATAAATAAGCGGCGTTCAGCTGGTTTCCTTCTTTTAAGAACAAACTGAGGAGATGCTGATGGAGCAGCAGACGGGTTTAATTATGGGGTTTTTTTTGCTTCATTTGCTGACTGACTTCGCCACCTCGACTAAATTAAAAACAAATTATGGAAGTCTCAGTGCTTTAACTCATTCCAACACACTCTCTGTTTGCCTCGTCGGCTGTGATCCGCCCACAGACTGGAGCTGCTTTAAATCCAGTGCAAACATACTTTCATTAATGTAGCTGAACGTCACCGGTCTGAGTCAGAATCAGAGTTTTTAACTCATCGTTTTCATGAGTGTGCAAAGATTTTTATTAATGGATAAATGAAAGCATGACAAGGCGCATTTTGACATTAGTGACTCAGTGCAAACCCTCTGAGATGCAAAAAGCAATAAACTGCAAGTAAAAGAACAAAATAAAACGTATTAAAATCTTTCCCTGAGTATGTTGAGCCTCCTGAATGTCCTGAAGCTCGAAAGGCAGTAAAGAGCAAACAGAAAGAAAAGCAGCAAGTTTGAAAATCTAATGGAGGTAATCAATTATCCTGTCATCTGTATGCAGAAAATCATGATTGTAACCTGAAGGTTCAACATTTTTTTGCGTGGAAGTCTACAAGCACATAAAACAACTAGAAATGGCAGAAAACAGCAGAAACTAGTGACTGAGAATGACAGAAAACTAAAGTAAACAAAGACTGAAAACATCAGTAAATAGCAACAGGAAACGTGAGGAAAACAAACAGGAAACAGTCGGAAAATTATGCAAAATATGGTCAGAAAACATAAACAGCAACAGAAAATGAATGGATAAAAAAAAGGAAGAAAATCTGCATCTTTCAAATGTAAATCTTTTACAGAGTGTTTAATGATATTTTACGTCATATTTCATGTATTTAAAGCTCAGCTGCTGCATCACAGCCGTGATCCTCTGAAACTCTCAGGAAAACCCGTTTGTTGAATAGAATTAACTTTCACGCCGCGTCCGACTCTGTTTGCAGGTAAATCGTCGCAGCTCCACTCCCACATGTTGAAGGAGTTGTACGAACACGCTCGAAAAGAGAGGCTGGTGCCGCTACCGACCCACAGGCTGCTACCGAGGTAACGCCACACTCTCCCATCGCGTTTCACTTTGATTAAATACTCTGCTCAGTTTGAAACCATATCATCTGTTGTGTTTTTAGAAAAATGTCGGTGACGAGTAAAATCCCCGACACCAAAGGCTGCAAGACCTGCACAGTAGGTGAGAACGAACACGGAGAGGTTCAGACTCGGGCAGATGGTCAGATGTTAGCAGGATGCTGGCAGCGGGTTTAAACACAGTTAAAGAAGCTGAAGGTGTGCTCTCTGTTGTCTTTGTAGCAGATAATCTGCAGCGAGGTGCGTTCCTGTGTTGTGCTCTGGAGTCCAGTGTGATGCTGCTGCAGTGGTACGAGCCCATGCACAAGTTCATGCTCATTAAGGTACGTGGCTCTGACTTGGTTTTTAGGGTAGTTAGTGATACGAGGACACCGTGGCGATTAAAAGTGTTTATGCCGTTTGGGA
>NW_007579871.1:48124-54378 GCF_000690725.1 Stegastes partitus
AAGAAGGAGACTAGTGAAGGAGGCCACAGAGACATCTATGTGCACGAGATCTGTGGTCATCAGACTGGTGGTGGCAGCATCATGATGTGAAGCACGGTGGTGGCAGCATCATGCTCAGAGGATTCTCTCTTTCAAATCAAACTGAAAACAGGTTTCTACAAAGTAATGTCACTTGAATATAAACATAAAATGTAAAATAAATAACTGCACAAGTATCTACTGTCCTTCTAGTCGCTGTTTAGTAGATGGTCTCCGTTCTCTAGCAGACTGCATCAGGTTGTCCTCCAGGATTTCCGGACACCTTGGTGGATTAAGTTTACCCTCAACCATTACAAGCCTTCCTCACGTCATGATGCTGCCACCGCCGTGCTCCACAGTGAGCTCGGTGTGTTTGTGATGATCTGCCGTGTTTGGTGTCTCATGGCCAAATTAAATTCCAGAAGTTTTAGTAAATCCTCGAACAAAAATTAAGTTGACCATGATTCAGTGTTCTTATCAATTGAAGCTTTAATAAATAGATAATGAACATATATATATATGAGACTACATGTTTTATTTTAGGTGTATTTTTTTTTTTAAAAACAGTCTTAAGGAGTTAATATTTCTTTCAATTTCTGACAAAAGTTTGAGGCTCAGATTTCCTACATAGAAACGTGTGATGGAAGATAAGATCAGTTTTTTAACCTACTCTGTATTTGTTTGTAAATTTTGAAAGCAACAGATGAGGTTAATCATAAACAGCCTCAGATTTTAATGTGTGGAAAAATGTCAGATCACCAAATGACGGTAAATAGAATTATCTTTTTTCTTTTGAAAATACAACAGACATCCGTGCTGGCTGAGACGTCAGGCTCATCTTTCATCCTTGAGTTTTTATTCTATCCTTTTATTGGCCTGTTAACGCCGACAACAGCTGGTGAAATGACTGCTGGCAGCGAAACGAAGCATTTTATGGTCACCGTTAAACTCACAGTTAGCTTTAGACCTCTCACCGTGAGTTACGGCTCGGAGTCGGTTAAACTGAGGCAGGTTGAAGCGTCCTTGAACGCAGCGCTGCTGCCTGATCTGTCAGCGGCTCTGTGAAGTGACAAAACGCAGCTGAACGGTGTTTTTGTTAAAAGCAGGTTTCTGTTCTCTGTCCTGCAGCATTTCGACTTCCCGCTGCCCAGCCCTCTGCGGGTGTTTAAGATGGTGGTGGTGCCCCAGCAGGAGTATCCTCTGGTCTGCATCGGCGTGTCCAGAGGCTCCAGCCCGAACCTGCCGGTCATCGTAGAATACATCAACCTCAACTCCAACACGTCCTGGTTCACCAACTCCGGCCTCGGTACGCCCAGTCTGCATCCTGGCATCCACTAGACAGACAGGGAGCTGTAAATAAAAACACTCCTGAACAACAAGAGTGCATTTTTAAAAGGAAAACCTGTTTTCTGCCGATTTATTTTCTTGCTTCATCATATTCTAGTGCAACTCAACAAGTTAGAATATAAGCTCATATTTTTCATAATTTCTTTTTTTAATTACCTTTCATATGTTCTATATTTATCACACGTTTGCATGAGATTAAACGATCAACAGTCTTTGAAACTAAACACTAATTATTATTTTAACACTCAAATATCGTGAAAAAGCTCCAAAAAAATAAAACCCAGCATCGTGGAAAAAGTCTAATTATTTAACAAGTGAAAATTAAATTAAATTCTAGACTCATTCCAGGTGAAGTGAAACATTTCAGGCCTTTATTTGTTTTGATTTTGATGAATATGATTCACAGCTCATGAAAATCAGAAATCCAGTGTCTCAAAATATTAGAATATTTCCAAAGATCAATCAGAAAAGTCGGAAAGAAATGTCCAGCTTCTGACAAGTCTGTCAGTGTAGTCTCTTATGACTCAGTCCAGGCTCCTTTACCGTGAAATTTTAAGATTTTTTTGGAACTGTAGGCCATAATTATCAACGTTTTATTAACTTTATGTGTGATGTGTCTAGAATATAACACATCTTCACTTTCTTAAATAGCCAAAAACTAAACTTTAGATGCAACAGTACGTCAATATATTAGCGACTCGACACCCAATTAATTCAGAAAATCTAAGTAAAGCTTCAAATACGTTGACTAAAGGTGTATTTGGACCCAAACTCTGATGTTTTCTTGAACCTAATCACATAATTTTGGAGCCTAAACTCAACCAAACCTTTGAAAACCTCAGAGGAGAGAAAACACGCTACTTTACAAACATAAATGCTCGTTATTCATATCAGAATGTCATTTTTGGGGGGGGACAAAGTTGGCCACAAACACAATAAAACCATCTGAATTCACAGTAAGCGTTCTGTTTTGTTGATTCTTTTCCTTGTTGTGTTTAATGTTTTCGTTTTGTTTGTTTGTTTTTACAGAGAAACCTTGTCCGGATGTCGTTCAAGTAAACCAGCTGGACAGCAGCTCCCTGCTCGTCCTCATGGAAAGTAAGAAAGTTGAGCTTCTTTTAACTCCACAGAATATTTGTTCACTTCAGTGCGACAACGTCACAGCCTCGAATACCAGAAAACAGAGAAGAGTTGATCTGCTGCACTCGTCATGCTGTCTTCTATCTTCTGTGTTATGATGGTTGTTTTTTTGGTTGTATTTTGCAGCAAAGGAACAAAAAGCTGCAAAAAAATGTGTAATTTTGCAAGAAATGAACGTCGTGGAACAAATGAAAGAACGTCGTTTTGTTTGCATCTGGAATACGTGTTTGTTGATGTTCAACAAGTTAACCAAATATTTTAAGGGTTTCTGATTGTTTAAAACAACAGTAAATGTGCACAATGTGGACTCTTTAACACCAAACTGCTCATGTTAGCAGCATTCCTGCAGGCTGCAGATTAAACCTGTTCCTCTTCCTATTACTGTAAGAGTTCACAGCTTCACATATTTGAGCCACTGAAGACGTTTTCCTTCCAGGATTATTAAACTGATTCTGGTTCTGGAGCTCTGCTGGTTAATTAAACTGACCTAGGAGCCCTTTATCACCTGGTCTAACTCTACAGATGAGTCGATCACGTGCTGGTGGAACCGCCCCACCGTCGAGTCCGTCTGTGGGACGGTTCCAGGATCTGGTGGAATCCTTCAGCTCAGGTGATCTCGTCTTATCCGTCCTAACTCTGAGCCTCTCTGCTGCACAGGGTCGGTCCACATCGTCGGCCTGGAGGGAGAAGTGAAGAGCAGCAGACCTCACGAGACCACCTTCTCCCACGAAGTCGAGTCTATAGGTGAGAACACGCAGCCGCTGAAACAGCAGCTCCAGCCGATTAGATCCCGCCGCTGACTGTGCGTTTCTGATCAGTGTACCTCGAGGACACGCTGCTGTCGGTTTGGCGTCACGGCTGGCAGAGGAGAGGGCTCGCTTCCTCCGAGGTGCTGGAGGAGATCACCGACCACCGGAAGATCTTCAGACTGGTGCAGTCAGACAGGTACCTGCTGATGGTTTCTGGGCTCAGAGAGGCTGTTTGTGGTCGTCGGGTCAGGGTCCGGGTTTGTCCTGCATGCTGCTAAACGAGACGCTGACATGCTGATCCTGAACACACCCAGTGGTTACAATCGTATTTTAGCATGTTAGCAATGAAAGTCTTGGTGTCAAACTCAGCAGAGCAACAGCAGCATTAGTACGTCTGCTGATGACACCACAGTCATGGAGACGGACTGCAGGGCCGAGGTGTCAGGAAAACAATGTCTCCTTGAACACCAACAAAACCGAGGAGATGATTGTCGACCCGAGGAGGAGGGAGGTGCTGCATTCACATCAGCGACACTGAGGTGGAGAGGGTGGAAACGCTCAGATTCCTCGGCACACACACACTATATCGCCAAAAGTATTCGCTCACCTGCCTTGACTCACATATGAACTTTAGGGACATCCCATTCTTCATCCATAGGGTTCAATATGATGTCAGTCCACCCTTTGCAGCTAGAACAGTGTCAGCTCTTCTGGGAAGGCTGTCCACCAGGTGTAGGAGTGTGTTTATGGGGATTTTTAACCTTTCTTCCAGAAGCATATTTGTGAGGTCACACACTGATGTTAGACCAGAAGGCCTGGCTCTCAGTCTCTAATTCATCCCAAAGGTCTTCTATCGGGTTGAGGTCAGGACTCTGTGCAGGCCAGTCAAGTTCTTCCACACCAGACTCACCATCCATGTCTTTATGGACCTGGCTTTGTGCACCTTCATGCTGGAAGAGGAAGGGGCCATCTCCAAACTGTTCCCACGACGTTGGGAGCATGGAATTGTCCAAAATCTCTTGGCATGCTGAAGCATTCAGAGTTCCTTTCACTGGGACTGAGGGGCCAAGCCCAGCTCCTGAGAAACAGCCCCACACCATAATCCCCCTCCACCAAACTTTACACTTTGCACAATGCAGTCAGACAAGTACCGTTCTCCTGGCAGCCACCAAACCTAGACTCGTCCATCAGATGTCCAGATGGAGAAGCATGATTCGTTACTCCAGAGAACGTGTCTCCATCGCTCTAGAGTCCAGTGGCAGCGTGCTTCACACCACTGCATCCGACGCTGTGCATTGCACTTGGTGATTAATAGCTTGGATGCAGCTGCTCTAGTATGGAAACCCATTCCATGAAGCTGTCTGCACACTGTTCTTGAGCTAATCTGAAGGCCACATGAAGTTTGGAGGTCTGTAGCGATTGACTCTGCAGAAAGTTGGTGACCTCTGCTCCCTATGAGCCTCAGCATCCACCAACCCGCTCAGTCGTGGCTGAGTTGCTGTTGTTCCAAATCACTTCCACTTTGTTATAATACACTTGACAGTTGACTGTGGAATATGTAGGAGCAGGAAATTTCACGACTGGATTTGTTGCACTGGTGGCATCCTATCCCAGTACCACGCTGGAGTTCACTGAGCTCCTAAGAGGGACCGAGTCTTTCCCAGATGTTTGTAGAAACAGTCTGCGTGCCTTGGTGCTTGATTTTATACACCTGTGGCCATGGGAGTGATTGGAACACATGATTTGGATTATTTGGATGAGTGAGTGAATACTTCTGGCAATATAGTGTATCAGCAGTGAACTCACAACATTAAAGAACTCACAAAGACAGCACACAAACGGCTGTACATCCTCAGGAGGCTGAGGAAATTTGGGATGCCTCCTGAAATCCTCGGCAACTTCTACAGAGGTGCAGTCGAGGCTGTGCTCGCCAGCGCCATCACTGTGTGGCATGGGAACTGCTCCCTGCAGGACAGGAAGGCCCTCCAACGTGAAATAAAAACTGCACATAACATGTGTGGAGTGGCCTTCCCGTCGCTGCAGGACATCTATAGGACCTAAACCTGGGAACGTTTAACGTCAGATAGTGAGAAGAAAAGGTTCCGTGTCTTTTTATACAGTGTTCTGGTTTCAGCTGCACATAACACGGATTCAGACCTCCAGGATATGATATGAAACAACCCTAAACAGTCGATCCAGTCAGGTTCTGTTTATTCTTCTTATTGTTCTGTTACTCTCAGGCTCCTACATGTTTGATTCTCAAGGATTCTCAAGTTGAAGAAAACAAACAAACATTTAAACACGTACTTCTGATCCACCAACATGTGATTTTTGAGCACGTTTAAGCCTCATCAGTGTTTGACATGTGACCTTCTCTCAGCAGGATGGTCGTCCTGGAAACGCATCCTACCGAGGACCAGTCGGCTCCGTCCAACATGTCCAGCCTGGCCGTCCTGGAGACGGCCGAGAACTACGTCATGCTGCCCTGAGCTGAGCACCGTGGGACACTTCCACCAGGACGAGGACAGACTTCTAACATTTGTCGCGGGAGCGTCGTCATGGAGACGTCAGCCGTGATGCTGGAGGATTGTCGCGTTGCTGCCTTCGTCCCTCCGTCCGGGACAGCGCTCTTATTTATGCTACTTTGGTTTGTGGAGAACCCCGACAGCTGAGAACACAACTCCTCCAACACTAAGAGGAGCCTCTGCTGTCCGCCGCCTGCAGGGACTCGGCTTGAAACGGTGAATCCTGCAGCCGCACCGACGCTCCGCTGTGTGTTTGTGACCTGAGCTTGTTTGTCAGTGTTGGATCAGCGTTACACACGTTTTACTGCTGTTACACTGTAATAAAGTGAATTAACACAACCAGAGGCGAGCGTGTTGGTCTTGGAGGGGAGGCGGGGCACAGCAGGTAACGATGGTTCATCAGGTCGTCTCCAGAAGACTGTAGAAGATGTGATTTTCTGGAAAATGTTTACAGATTTTCCCTGTTTTGTTAAAT
>NW_007579871.1:55483-69318 GCF_000690725.1 Stegastes partitus
GTTTTGTAAAATTACAGAAAATACCAGAATCACATTTATGTGGTTGTTGAGCCCAAACATGATCTTCTGGAGTGCAGTAATTATAATAATAATAATAATAATCATCATAATCATAATCATTTTATATAATAAGTTGAGGTAACTTTATTAAATTGTTTTATAATAATAATAGTAATTGTTGTTGTTGGGGGAGCTGATGTAGTAATAATACGTTGATGTAACTTAATTAAATTGACTTATTAATAATATTACTACTAATAACAAAAATATCTAATAATAATAATATTCTTATTGTTATTGTCATAAATTGAGGGAACTTAATTAAACTAGATTGTCGTTATTATTACAACAACTAAAAATAATAATAATAATAATTATTGTTATTATAAATTGAGGCAACTTAATTAAATTGGATTAATATTACTACTACTCATAATAATTATTATAATTATTATAAGTTGAGGTTAATTAATGAAATTGTATTATTATTATTTAGATTTTATTACTATTATTATTATTTTATTTTTATTTTTTTTATGGGCTGTTTTTCTCTCTGTGTAATTCCCCGGTATGATCGGGGGTCCTGCCGGGTGTCACCGGGGGTTAATCTCGGGTTAATCTCGGGTTAATCTCGGGGTAACCGGAGCGGAGCGGGGCGGGCTGTCCTCTCTTTACCCCCGGACTCGGGCCAGCGGCGGCGGCAGGCGACGCACCGTCACACGCACTTGACGCACGCTGGCGGAGCGGAGGCAGAGACCCGGCGGAGGATGCTGCTCACACCGGCTCAGAGGGGCTGTCTCTGCGGGCTCATGCGGCAGCCAGCGGCGGTGCGGGAGTAGCATGCAGCGGAGCGGCCCGGGAGTGCTGCTGCGGCTCGACTCTGCCTGTTCTCGGCGGCTGCTCGCTCCGTGATCGTTTCCAGGTCAGAATCCGTGTTTCCTGTGCGGCGTGTTTGTGCTGAAAATGGCCGGAGATGGCGGCGCTCTGAAGGATATCAATGAGATTAAATCCCAGTTCCGGACCAGAGAGGGCTTCTACAAGCTGCTCACCCTCTCCGACTCCCAGCAGCGGGGCGGGCTGCCGCGGGGTCCGTCCGCCGGAGCCACGCTGGGCCCCGGGGCCGGCCCCGGTCCGATACCCGGCGGAGGGGTCGGGCTGCTGCAGGGGCCCGGGGCCGCCGCCGCCGCCGCTGCCGCCGCCGCCTCTTCCTCCTCCAATGCCGCGGCCAACTCGTCTCCGGCGGGCTTCCTGCCGCCGGTGCGCGTCTCCATGGTGAAGCTGCAGCCCGAGGACCCGAGCGAGGAGTCGGAGCGGGTTTGCTTCAACATCGGCCGGGAGCTCTACTTCTACACCTACACCAACATCAAGAAGGTGAGCTAGCGCTAGCATGCTAGCATGCTAAGCTGCTGCTGCTGCTGATGCTGGAGCCGCTCGTCGTGTCTCCGAGCGGCTCCTCTCCGCCTCTTATGCAACGCAAGATGGAGCTGCTGCTGCTGCTGCTGGCGGAGCGGCCGGATGCGGGGAGCCGAGGAGGCTGCGGGAGGCTCGGACAGCAGCTCCGTCCGAGCCTCCGGAGCTGCAGCGTCCCGGCGGTGAGAGCTGCTCCTCGGCTCGCCTTCGGAGGCTGCAGCTCAGCGGGGACGCTGCAAGGTGAATTATTAATCAGCTCAAAGTCAACATGTTGTTGATTTTCATGCAGAAAACCTTCATTAGCGCCGCAGCCTCCATCAGCAGCTCCATCAGCAGCTCCATCAGCCTGAGCTCCAGCAGCTGCTGCTCAGAGCTGCTGACAGGCCACAGCCAGCTGCTTCCTCCAGCATCTCTGGTCCACAGCTTGTTTTTAGCATCACTAGCTGTCCTCAGGGTTACAGCTGATGAGGAACCATCAGAATGCATGTAAAGGAGGCTGCAGGTCAAAGTGGAGCAGCTTCAGCTTCAGGGTCTTTAGTCCTCATGTGGAACCGGACCAACAGGAGACCAGACTCCACATGTTTCTGGTCTTGTTGCTGTGAAGGAACCTGCAGACGAGCTGTGAAATCATTAGAGTCCGTCCTCTGACACGTCCACACCTGATTCAAAGTGACGCATCTTTGTGTGATCCTCCTCTGATGCCTCAACTCAACACATCAGCTGCAAACTGACGAGTGAACAGGACTGAATGTGAATCAACGAGCAGCTGGATGAGGACAGAGTCATCCATCAGTAAACCAGAACTCATCAGAACAGGGTCCAACGTGGCGCCGGTTTGTTCACTCGGCCGTCCGAAAGATAATCAGTTTAGCCAGATGTAGGATCAGGAGCGGAAGAAGAAGCTGCAGACGTTTCCATCGAGCCGTAAAACACGTTTAAATTCCGTCTTATTTCTATTTGAGTCTATAAAACTGGTCTTTTCTCATCGTTCCCCCTGAATGACGACAGAAAACCTGTTTTCTGAGTCACAAACCTGTTCGGCTGCAGGTTCAGATTCAAGTTTTCTCGTCTCTAGAAGCATTTTTTCCCGATTCTTCCTTCCCGTTCCGGTAACCGGTTCTCTGGTTCGAGGAGCTTCTTGTTTTCAGTCCTGCTGCTTCTGAACTTCTTCCATCTGACAGCTCCTGATTCCACTTTGCTCGGTTTTATTCTGGATTCATAACTGGCTGCGGTTTCGTCGATGAGTTTGTGGACTTCGCGGTTGGTTTTTGTCTCCACTGTTGGATCCGAATCGATCGGTTCGGTTTGCGACGGGTTAAAGGAACGTCTCAGGGATTGTTGAAGCAAACAGGAAGCACCTGAATGAACACAAACTGCTACTTTGCCGGGACTCAAATCTGAACACTTGGTCCACATTTCAGCCTCCTTGGTCTGATAGAAATAGACGGCTTTAGTTCGTGCCTGAATGTTTCCAGCTGGCGTCGTCACTTTTGCTCCGTTTCATAGACGTTTGCGTCGTAACGTGTGTTTAACGTTGTAAAAAGGTGTCGTTTTCTGAACCGAACCAAACAGCGAGACTTAAAATAGCCAATAACAACGCCGGTACTGACCCGTCCACCGCCCCGCCAACCTCCCCACCAGACTCTTTAACTCCAGAGTCTCCTGTAACTGCTGTTGAATATGAATGTTGGTTCTGTGGCTCTACAACACTAGCAGCTTTGAGAAGACGTCTTATTTTGACAGCGTGAGGTTTGGTTGTGTTTGCAATCAGTCTGCAGATGTACGAGGAAGCTGCAGATCTCTGGTTTCGAATCCCAGCTGGAGACCTGTTTGTTTTTTTCTATGCATTTCTTTCCACTGATGATCCACCAATAAACACAAAAATAAACGTTAATTTGCAAAAAGAACCTATTTTCACTTTGTCACTGTGACCGATGGGCTGTAAACTGATGTCAAGAATCTCAGTTATATCCGTATAAAAGTCCATTTTTAATACATTAAATGTGGAAACAGTGAATCCTGTTGGTCGTCTCACGTCTGCTGTCGCATCTCTGGTCATCAATCAGAAGTTACGGATGATAAAATGTTCTTAATGGTGTTTTCAGGTTCATTTCCCAGTCAGCTCGTCGTTATTTATTGGTTGAATTGGAAAAGTCGTCCACTCTGTGTTTGGATGAAAACAGCTTCAGTAGGTTCTGACCCGTAACTCGATGCTTCGTTCGTCCTCGTCGCCGTCACTTACTGACGTCATGCATTTAGCTGTAAAGTGAAACGTCCTCAAACAAACAAACAAACAAACTGCACAAACACACACTGGAATGTATTTGGCTCATTACCACGTCGTCACCTGATCGTTTCATAGAATCGTCCTTTATCAAACTCTCTGGATGAAACTGACAAAAGCGTTTTTGTTTAACTCCACCGACTGTTTCTCTCTGACGGCGCTTCACTTCTGATATTCGCCCGACTTCGTTTTGAGGAGCGTCTCTCAGCGTTAATGTCGTGAATTTCAGTTGCAGAAAACCCAGAAAACCCAGAAAAGCCACGACACCGCTGTGGGAACGTTTTGGTTTTAGGCTAAATGCAAAAAAGGTGTCGTTCAAAGACTCTACTTTGGAGCTAAAAGACGCCTGAAGTACGTCACCGTTGTGACGGTTAATCGTCCGCTGAGGCTTCCTGAGGTTGTGTTAACGATGTCTGGGTTCCACTTCGAGGACGGTTTCTGCTGTTGTGCTGGTTGGTTCTGGAGCTCATTAAGTCCAACTGTGCTTTGCTGTGACGAGTCAAAAGATTCAGATTTAAAAATGAAATTCTCTCCTTGCGTTTCCTGGAAAGTGTTTTGGTGGCACGTTTATGGAGATTTCTGCACGATGACACCAAAAGCACGGGTCTGAGTGTCACATAAGCAGCAGAAATGAGAAAATGTGCTTTTTCTATGTCAGTAAATTGTGTTTGATCCTCTTGTTATGACTCCACCTGAACCTTGACATGCAGGACTTCGGTGTAATCCAGAAAGACTCCCTGCGACCTTTCCGGTTTGCCGTCCAATAACACGAGCAGGTTTTTCCGGTCTTGAAATGCTCCTGCAGCCGCGTTGCCTTCAGGGTCCTTTGTGGCCACTTTCCCTGCCTCCTGTCTGATGCATGTCTCTCTCTGTGTGATCGGTGGATGTCTGCAGCTCCACAATCAGACCTGCTTCACTCTGACACCCTGATCTGGCTGCGCAGCAAATTTCTCAATGTGACTTTTTCATTTTCTCCACTCGATTGGTTTGTCAAAATAAGAAAGAAAAAAATAACACGTCACCAGATAACAAATGTTGCGGGAGTGTGACGCACATCGTCAGCAGATGGTCGTAGCTGTGGGAGGTTGTTGATTTCTGCCTCCTCTGGGACACGTGGCGCCCTTTTAAAGACCTCTAAATGTCCCTGAAACTTGCTTTTCTTGCTTGCGCATGATGGTTTTCTTTCCCCTCGCTGTCGCCTGCAGGCCGTGGACCTCAGCAAGCCGATAGACAAGAGGATCTACAAGGGAACCCAGCCGACGTGCCACGACTTCAACCAGTACTCGGCCACGGCGGAGAGTGTAGCGCTAATCGTGGGCTTCTCGGCCGGCCAGGTCCAGTATCTCGACCCCATCAAGAAGGAGACCAGTAAACTCTTCAACGAGGAGGTATTTGATTAGTTTCCCTGCGTGGCGGCGGGGGGGTGGTCGGGGTTGCAGCTCTCTGTGTTGTTCCGATTAAAGCCTGCTGCAACACAACACAAGTAATTTGTCATTCTTTATATCGATCTTTCTGCCCCAGTTTGGAGGCTGTGATGTTGCCTAGAAATGCACCAGGCTTCACTTTCTGTTCTCCTGAACTGGCTCTTTCTCTTTAATGGGATCCTCTTTAATGGGATTCCCAATTAAATTTAGAAGATCGAAGGTGTGCGTTCGCTGCTGCTGCTGCTGCATGCAGACTCTGTGTTTGTGTGTCTCCTGCATCTGTTCACCTCTCTGGGATTTGCTTCTCTAAATCTTTGTCTTTCTTCGTCTCCCACTTCCTCTCTCGTGTTTCAGTCTCTGCTGGAGCTCGCGTTTGTTTCTTGATCTCTGTGGATCTTCTCTCGCTTCCTTTCTGCATGTTTTGTTTTTGCGATCACATATTTTGCTGACATTGCGGTGACTCTATCTGGTGTTTGTAATATCTTCCTCTCCCCGATCCCCTCCTTCCTTCCTTCCTTCCTTCCTTCCTTCCTTCCTTCCTTCTTTCTCCCTCTAAATCTCTCCCTCCATCCTGTCCTCCTCCTCCTTCTGCCCACCTCTTTCTGTTTTCCAGAGGTTGATAGACAAATCCAAGGTAACGTGTCTAAAATGGCTTCCTAAGTCGGAGAACCTGTTCCTGGCCTCCCACGCCAGCGGGCACCTCTACCTCTACAACGTGGACCACCCGTGTGGCACCACGGCGCCACAGTACTCTCTGCTGCGGCAGGGCGAAGGCTTCGCCGTCTACGCCTGCAAAACCAAGACGCCACGTAACCCGTTGTTGCGGTGGGCCGTGGGTGAGGGGGGCCTCAACGAGTTTGCGTTCTCCCCAGACGGCGTTCACGTGGCCTGCGTGGGTCAGGACGGCTGCCTGCGCGTCTTCCACTTCGACTCGATGGAGCTGCAGGGCGTCATGAAGAGCTACTTCGGCGGGCTGCTGTGCGTGTCTTGGAGCCCCGACGGTAAATATCTGGCTACCGGAGGGGAGGACGATCTGGTGACTGTGTGGTCGTTCGCAGAGAGCCGCGTGGTGGCGAGGGGCCACGGCCACAAGTCTTGGGTCAACGTGGTGGCGTTTGATCCCTTCACGACTTCTCTGGAAGACGACGAGCCGATGGAGCTCAGCGGCAGCGAGGAGGACCTCCACCAGGGGGCGCCAAATAACTCCATGCACTTTGGCCGGGTTCGAACAAGCAGCACTTTGTCGCGTCTTTCTCGGCACAGCTCGAAAGGCGGCGGCTCGGCATCGGTCACGTACCGGTTCGGCTCGGTTGGGCAGGACACCCAGTTCTGTCTGTGGGACCTGACGGATGACGTGTTGTACCCACGCCTGCCGCTGTCCCGCGCCTTTACTAACACTTTTGGACCCTCGCTGTCCAACTCTGGCAGTGGGGGAGTCAACAGCACCTCAGGTGGGGGAGGTAGCGGTGGTGTCGAGGGACACCATCACCCACCCAACACCAACACCGGCACCTCCAACCCACCGACGCTCCCCTTACCGCTTCCTCGCTCCCTGTCGCGCTCCAACTCCCTGCCCCACCCGGCGGTGGCGAACGCCTCCAAGGGCCAGGGCGCCTCCGAGGGCAGCGGGGGAAGCGGAGGAGGCGGAGGGAGCAGCGGCGGAGGAAACAGCACCCCCTTCAGCATCGGCCGCTTCGCCACGCTGTCGCTGCAGGAGCGCAAGTCGGACAAGTCCGGCGGCAGCGGTGGGGTGGAGAAGGAGCACAAGCGGTACCACAGTCTGGGCAACATCAGCAAGAGCAACGACAAGATCAACGTGGCGCCGCGGAGCAACCGGCTGGACGCCGCCAAGGTCCTGGGAACCACGCTGTGCCCTCGCATGCACGAGGTGCCGCTTCTGGAGCCGCTGGTCTGCAAGAAGATCGCACACGAGAGGCTGACGGTCCTGGTGTTCATGGACGACTGCATCATCACAGCCTGCCAGGAAGGCCTCATCTGTACCTGGGCACGGCCGGGGAAGGCGGTACGTCCAGTTTTACTCTTTAATTAGATTGTCATGCTTCTGGTAATTAGTAGTCAATGAGGTACCAGTGAAAAGACGTCTGCAGAGCCCAGCAGTCCAAAATGTGTTCACTGTGAGTGTGATGAGGATTAGAAACAGCAGTTTTAGAAGCTGAAACCAAACATGTTTGTTCTCTGAACCCTCTAAAGGGCAATTCATGCTTCTCATGTCCGAGTACGCTGCTATGCAGCTCTGCTCACGCTGCAGTAGATACGATTGTGTATCCATTCAAACCGAACACAGAAAAACACACGAGGAAACTGCAGCTAGTTCCAGATTTATCATCTTTAGCACCATGTTATTATTCCTGAGGTGAGCTGAGCAGTTTGTGGCTGTAACACAGGATGTCTGGAGATTTAAGAGCTTGGGCTTCGTCGATGGGAAGCTTGTTGAAATCAAAGCACCTCCCAAGTCCAGCCGTGACTACTTCAGTGTTTAGTGGTTATTTCTGAAGGTGTGGATGATGCAGGATCTCCTCGTAGAGTCTCACCTCGTATCAAACATTTGTTTTAAGCAGAACATCTGGCGACTACACTAGAAGGACAACGCTCGGCAGTTGTGTTCATGAGTGGAACAGATGCAGCAGAGTCTTCCAAGCCGACTGACATGGACTAGAAATGTAGTAGAACAACAACTATGCGTCCTTCCACGTGTGTTTTCACAATCAAGGCTTAAAGGCCGATTCATGCTTTCCTGTCCATGCGTCTGCGAGGGTCCATGTGATGAGCAAGTCCACCAGGAGCCCTCTGCAGACGGCCAGAACTTGTGAAGGTGGTTTCTGTCTGCGCTGATTGAAGCTGCTTCAAACAAATGAGAAAAGATCAGGAGAGTCTCCATCATCCAGACCTTTACAACTCACTGTAATCGAAGCAAGCTTTGATTCGTACGTGCTTTCAGTCGACGGTGCCGTAACTCAGTGGAAACTTCTAAGATCTCCAGATGTCTCGCGCTACGTTCATCTCCGGGTTAATCATCCAATCTGCAACCAGCTGCTGTGTCCTGTAGAAAGTGTAAAACCTCCCTTTTCGGAAACATCCTCAGGAGCTCCAGGTGTTGTTCTGTTTGCCGTTCGACCGTCTGTGCAGCAGATCGACCCGTAAAGCCTCGACTCTTACAAACAAGCACACGGACGCCTGCAGACATGGTGGATCTGTTCTTAAACTACTTTACTGGCTCGCTTGGAGGACTCTGCTCCACACATTAGCAGCAGGTCGTAGCTACATATCACACGTTACTGCTGTTGCCAACGTACAGTCGCACGTTCTGGGCCTGTTGACGTATGAACAGAACCAGGAGCTGCGTTCAAAGACATGCGGAAACCTTAAATGACTATTGATTGTCAGAATAGCTGCTGAATGCATTTTTCTGATTTAAGCTAAATGATGACGAGCGTGTCGAGGTTTAAGGAGGATTCAAGAGTCTTTTTTTGAAGTTATGAAGTCTCACATTGAGCTCTTTAAAATATGTAAAGAACCTTCCGCCTGTATTGAGGTCATCCCACGTTCCTCCACTGCGGTTTTATTTATTCCAGGACAGTCCTGATGCAGCTGTAATTAGCCCACTTACTGCTAGTTTTTAGTTTCATTTTCCTGTTTTTATGAACCACGGTAAGTTTGAAAGTTCACCGATTTTTTTTCCGTCAACGAGTTTCAGCCGATTTTTCAGAAACGACTCAACGGTTCGGGATGATTTCACCTTTTCATCAGCGTTTCATCTTATCAGTGGGTTTTTTTCTTTTGTGTCTGACTCTCCTTTGTGTTCTTGTGTCTCTCGTTCAGAACTTGACAGCACAGAACGGAAACTCTCCGAGCGGCACAGTGGTATAGCTGGAGGAGAAGATTTGCACTCGTCCCTCCCTCCATCTCCTCCATCGTCCGTCGTCTTCTCCACCCTCCATCCACAAACTTGGGGCCAACAACCAGAGACTGAACCTCCCGACCACTGCAGTATTATACCCTCAGTATAACTCTCTGTACTCGCCATGACACACACGGCTGGGAAACTCCTCCTGAATCAAACTCGACAGATTTACGTCTTTAAACCGACTCCGTAGCGGATCGGCTTTAATCCAGGCTGCGTTAGCTCCTTAGGCTAACCTCTAGTTCTCCATGGCCAAAAGTATGTGGACACCTCTACGGGATGTTTCAGCTTCCATCTTGACAAGTGGAGCTGAGATCCGTAAACAAGTGGTTTTCAGAGCCTTGACCAGAACCCCGTCCGAGCTGCAACATTCGTGTCCGAGCAAACTAAAGTCCAACATCTGATGGAAAACCTTTTGCAGAGCAGTCGAGGCTCTTCAGCCAGACGATTGGTCGCCAGGAAAGAGGAAGTCGATGTTTTATCTGTAGATTAGCTAAACGGACCAAAGTGCTCTCAACCTCATTAGTCTTTTTATTAAACTCTAAATCTGCATGAGCATCCAGTTGCAGCGTATTCAATCATTTGAACCTGGTTAAGATGTTGAACTAAATTACCTTGAGGAATAAAATGCAGACGAGTTAGCTGCTGTTTGCAAAGTTGACGCTCGACTTTTTGGCCGAAATGCAGAAACGCCGACGACATCTTTGACCTCAGTTGGTCTGGAGTCGAGGCTTCACGGAAAGTCTGAGGCCAAAATAATGGATGAATCCTGGAAGCTTGTTGATGTGGAGCTTTTCTCCTTCTAAAAGTGCCACCAGAGGTTATCGGACCAATTAAGTTTTGGTCTAATCAACAAATCAATCCTGTCATGTTCAGGTGTCCGCATACTTTTGGCCAAAAAAAACAGACTTAAAACACCAACTTTGGAGGGAATATATGTAGAGTTTTGTTCAAAATTCAAATTTCGCAACTCGTTCTTGCTCACAGAGACTCTACCGCGGTTCAGTTCACCATCACGATGGCCTCCTCCATCGACTTCAGACCAGTAGCTCGTAGTCGTCCACCGCTGACGGCTGGTTTTCCAATCAGACGGTAACAAACTAAGTGGACGTCCGCCAAAACCCAGACGCAAGCACCCAGACCAGGATTGACCTTCTTTCGGGAGGAGTTTCCCGCCCGACGCCACCGTGGGAATGACCTTTAATTCCCAGCTTCAGCCCTTCGTGTTTCTCCGCAGAAAAAAAAAAAAAAAAAACAAGAAACAAAACTGCACCAACGTCGTTTCTCCTCCACGTCTGTAACCGAACGGAAGCGACCGGGAGCAAACGTCCGGCCAGGCTCCGTCCCTCCATCCCCCTCCTCCTTCGTGCTAGAGACACTGCGAAAGCCACGGCCATGTATTTAAGTTATTTATTTTACCACGAGACTGTGTAGTAATTTATACTGTACATAATGAAAATACTCTATAAATACAAAACAAACAAAAAAAAAAGGACAAAACGGAATCGATGACTCGGCAGCAGCGACGAAGACGAAGCGGCGGGATGAAAAAAAAAAAAGATGAAGAGTATTAATATATGAAGATCCTTCTATTGTACATAGCAACAACACAGTTATAAATCGAATGTCTGCTGTTTTAGGGAACTTGAAGATGTCAATGTGTTTTTATTTTGTGTGATAGAGTTTCTCCGAAAGCAAGAAGCCCAGGTTTGAAACAGCGAGTCCGTAGAGTCCAGCTGTCGGTTCAAACGTCTGGAGAGAAAAAAGTCAAACACTCAACACACTGTCGCACATTCCTGAAGCGGAGCGGCTCACAGACACACAACCCCGACGGTGTAGCGTCCCATCGGCTGTCTTCATTCCTGTTGCACCTGAATTGCCTCTTGCAGGAGTTTGCACATACAATAAAAACCCCCACAGTCCATCCCGAGCTGCACATTCAGGCTTTTTTGTTTTGTCGTTTCTGTGCAGAAGAACGGCTTCGACGGACCGAAAGGAAACGGGACCGAATTTAGCTTTTGATTCAGATCGAAATTGAAGCATCTAGTAGCTCAAAACGATGAAGAAAACTTGGCAAATGCAAAAAAAAATCTAACAGGATGATGTGAAAAGTGCAGAGAGGCCACGCTGTAAATGAAGTGATCCTTAATTAGCTCAAAGTTCATCCTATAAAGAAACAACAAAAACCAACTGTTTGATTTGCAAAAAGATGAATTTGGGAATTATTTTCTGGCTAAAATTGCGAAATAAACTCCTGATTAGCAAACAAAAGTTTATTATTTGCACTTTCATAGTTGTTTTAAAGCAGACGAGGCGAAGTTTATGCTCTTTGAAGCTGCAATTAGTTGATTCATCAATTAGTGCGTCGATTAAAGCATCAATTAGCAACAGTTTGTGGTTAAAATGACAAAATACTCTCCTGTTATCTGCATTTTAATCGTTGCTTTTGGGCAGATGTGTGTAAAAACGGTGAATTAAGTTGATTCATTAATTAGTGCATTGGAAAAAAACAACTAAAGTCACTTTTAAAAACCTTTTTTTTCCCCAAACATCATGAATATCAGCGTCTCTAATGTTTCTCGTTAAATGTGTTGAAGCAGCCTGATGTCGTGAAGCTTCCAGGCTGTTTAATCACAAACATGAAGCAGCTTTGATGAAACTCGACTTTACGAGAAGTCAGTTCGATAAAAACCTGAATCGTTTGGATTTAGCTGCTGAGCTGATTCGGTGCAGCGACGACGTGACGGTTTGATGTCGTGCTGCTTTAGAGGCTCGTTATGAAAGACGTTAACGGACTGAATGTTTGATTATTATTCTCTCAGAAGCTGCAGCATCACTTTGAATTTTTTTTGGGGTTTAAACTTCCACCTGTGAAGCTGCCGAGCTCTTTATTCTCTCTTTATTCTCTCTTTATTCTCTCTGTGTCGTCGTGTCGTCGGCCTGCCACTTCCTTCCTGCAGAGTCAAGGTCGCGCCCTTGGAGCGCTCATCCCCGTCGCCATGGCAACGGCATGTCCGTCGCCTCCGGACTCGACGTCGGCGCCGAATTAACGCCTCGACGTGGAAACTGATCCTCGGCGGTGAACAGGCTTTACAGCAGCGCAGGTTTAACTCGTCCTGATTCGTCTCCGTCACTGGTTTTAATCGTTCCTTTTCTGGTTTTCTTCCATTTTTGACTCTTTCTGTGACGTTTTTCCTCCTCGACTGCAGATAAAATGTGTTTTCTCTCCTCAGCGGTGAAATCAAATCACTGTAGCGGCTGGATGTTTGGTTTGAACGTGAATCTTCAGCTTTAGCTCAGATGAAACGCTCCATCCTGCTGTTCGATGGAGCGTTTTATCTGCAACAGGAGCAACAAAAACTTGCCTTAAAAGTCATTTCTGAACTTTTTTTTTAACAATTACTGACTAGATTTAAGTTTTCTTGGAAGAACATAAACTAAAGCTAGAAGTCACTGAACCGATCCTGTGACCCGCCGATGAAATAAGACAAAACTGTTTCCGTGGCGACAAATCTTCAGTTCTTCTGTTTCTTCCTCGTCTTAGGAGGCGTTTATTTTGGTTTAATTGTCATCGAAGCCCAAATTCCAGTTGAATCAACTCCGGCTGTGGCCTCAGTTCAGTCTGTGGGGGTTTAAAGTTCAACACAAACTCTAGTTTAGTCGGATTTCGGAACTCCGACTTGCTCAAAACAACCTGAAATCAGAGTTAAAGTGTCGGAGAAGCTCAGAATTCACTCCAGTTTATTTATAAATCCTGCAGTTGTTTTGGTTTCAAACAGATAAAAACAGAGTTACGGCTGAAGTTTAAAGAAATCCCGAAACATCCACTTCTGGTTTTGTGTTTTGCTGCTGAAACAGGAGAGAAGTTTAAAAGTCACGCTTCATGTTTTCATGTTAAAAGACGGTTCAAGGATTTATTCAGCCGCAGAAAAGATTTAAAGTGACCGTCTGCAGGAAGAAAGTGCAAAAAAACAACAATTAGACGGAAATCAGAGCCAAAAATGTGCAAAAAAATTCATCCTAATGTCACTAAATTCAACTAAAATCAGAGTTAAAACGTGAAACACCCGAAGAAACTCAGAATTCACTCGAGTTTATTAACAAATGCTGCAGTTCTTTGAGTTTCAGATGATACGAGACGCTGCAAAAAATCGATTTCAAAAATAAATCGACTTTAAAAAACAGGATCAGACTGAAGTTTGTGCATCATTTAGTAAAAACAAGAAACATCCATCTCTGGTTTTGCTGCTGAAAGAGGAGAGAAGGTTAAAAGTCAGGCTTCATGTTTTCATGTTAAAAGAAGGTTAAAGGATCCATTTGGCTGCAGAACGTACAAAAAACCAACAAAAACCAACATAAATGTGGGATGAATTCGTCCTAATGTCACTAACACTAACCCTCTCGAAGCCTTTTTTCTGCACAGAAATGGTTCAAACCTTCAGAACAAACATCAGATTTATTTCTGTTTTATCTTGTTTGTGTGAACTCTGCCTCCTCCGTCATCACCACACACACACACACACACACACACACACACACACTGGTTGTAACACACACACGCCGTCCCTGGACAGCCGAGCAGCAGAACGACGTCACCGTGTTCGGTTTGTAAATGGAGATCTGTTATTAAAACGTGAAACCTGAAACGCTCGTCTGGTCTGAGTTTGTGACGATAAAAAAAAAACACAACACGGAGCTCAAACGGACGCACAAGTTACCAACAACGACACCGTTTGTGTTGTTAGAGTTTAAATGTTGTGTCAGAAGCTCCTGCAGGGAAAAAACTACATGAACC
>NW_007579871.1:69915-76392 GCF_000690725.1 Stegastes partitus
ACATTTAATATGTGAATATTTAATTGAGCTTTAACCACTTAAATGCTGAGTTTTGCACCGTTTTACAATCTGTGCTACTTGTTTGTTTGTTTTGGGTGTTTAACTGATTTTAAAATCAGTTTGATCAAAGGAGCAGAAACCAAACTGAGCTGCAGCTCAGTGGAAGTGATTCATGTTTTTATTCCTGTCTGGATCTTCCTCTGGTGACCAGCAGGAGGCGCTACAGAACAACAACAACAACAACAGTTTGCGGACGTGACGCGGGGCGTGGCTGACTGCTCTGTGTTTGGCTGCGTGGGTTCATCTGAGGTGGACGACAACCGGATGTAGAAATATACAAAATAAAAGCATCGCATGTATTCTGTAAAATGTCAATAATAATAATGATGATAGATAGATAGATAGATAGATAGATAGATAGATAGATAGATAGATAGATAGATAGTAAAGTAAAATAAAATAAAGTGAATTTCTAAATAATTTGATCATGCACATTTAATGACAATAATAACAATAATAATAAGTGCAGTTTAATCAACAGATACAGAAGTCAAATGTTCTAAATTCATCATGAAATAATCAACAAGGCGCTGATTTGTTTTTGGAATAAATTATTGCTGATTATTGATTGATGTTTACGGACCAATCAGTTGTTCACTAAACTTAATCTGAAAAACTAACCGCACTGATAATAAAATACATATATTTTTTGTCCCTCTGAGATTAAAAGCTTGTTTTTATATCTGATGAGCATCTGAGAGTTTGTGCACAAAAATTGCACATTAAATTTAAATATTAAATCCTCATTTGCAATATTTCCTTTTCCTATCTAATATTCTTTCAGCCTTATTTTACATATTTATATCAGTTTTAATATTCTGTACTTACATCCTGCTTCTATTCCCGTAACATCTCGTGTTATTTGGGTTTATTTGCTTTAAATCTCTTCTTGCGTTATTCACAAACCGGGCCGGTGATGTTTGACCTCCGGCCCTTTATTGTGAAGGAGCGAGCGGAAGCAGCGCGTTTCTCCGGCGTGCAGCTTGACTCCTGCAGCGTTCTTCTGCCTCGCTCCTCTCGCTCCTCTTCAGTGTTTACTGTCGCTTCGTGGAGGATTCAGGAGCTTCAGGAGCAGAAGGTTTTTCTCTCAGCGAGCAGATCCAAGATGGAGAAGCGAGACGGGGCCGTTCATCGGTAAGAATCCGGCGGATTTTAACGAAACTTTTCTGATCCTGAGCAGAAAGCAGTGAAGCGACCTGAGCAGCAGCTGATCAGCTTCAGCCTCAGTCCAGGTTTTAGTGCCTCCAGCTGCTCTCTGGTCCTCATTCTGCTCCAAACACACGCTTTTCATGTGAAATCTTATTTTAACCTGCAGGCAGTTTGTGTCTGAACAGAGTTCAACTGGATTTATGGTGTTTTTTTCCTGATTTTCTTTGATTTTCTGTGTTTTTCTGGTTTTCTGTGGTTATCTGTGGTTCCTGCAGTGTTCTTCTGGTTGTCTTTGTTCAGGCCTCAGTCTCAGGAGAAGGTTTTGCTTCATAATTTCAGGATCTGATTATATTTGATTAGAAAAATGTGTTTGTTTTTAATGTTTCCTGCAGAGATGAAGGTGTTTACTGGCTGCTGCTTCATGTTGAAGCTTTGTGTCTGCAAAAAAAGGCATTTAATTACAAAATAAATCCACTTAAGTGCATAAAAATGCTGGAAGAATGTGAGTTTATCTCTGATTTGATGGTATTTGAGGAGAAATGTGTGTTTACTGGCTGCTGCTTCGTCTTCTTGAGGCTTTGTGTTGTGATATTTGTGCAAAAACTGAAATTTAATTAATATAGAATCCACTGAAGTGCATGGAAATGCTTTTAGAGTTTATCTCTGATTTGATGGTATTTGATCAGTAAAGATGTGCAGCAGTGTGTTTGTTTTCCTCGTTTCCTGCACACAGGCTGCAGAAAACATGTTTACTGGCTGCTGCTTCTTCTTCTTCTTCTTCTTCTTCTTTTTCTTCTTTATCTTGAGGCTTCATGTTGTGATATTTATGCAACAAAAAAGGCGTTTAATTACAAACTAAATCCATTTTAGTGTGTAGAAACGCTGGAAGAATGTGAGTTGATCTGGTATTTGATCAGAAACGTGCAGCAGTTTGTTTGTTTGTCGTGTTTCCTGCAGAGAATGAAGCTGTTTACCGGCTCATGCTTCATGCTGAGGTTTAGTTTTGTGATATTTCTGAAAAAAAACAACAAACATTTAATTGATAAAGAATCCGTTTAAGTGCATGAATGAGTGTTTGCTGGGTGTTTTCTTGTTCTCTTGGTGTTTCCTGGCTGGTTGTGACCCGTTTTTTTTTGCAGTATTTCTGCAAAACTGGCTTTAAATCAGGCTGGAAATCCACTCTGGTGCATGAAACACAGAAGGAGCAGGACTTCCTGTTGAATGTGGTGGTTCTGAGGTGTGTTGTGGCTGCAGAACATTCTGTGCTCGCTGCTTTGTTTGGTCTGTTTTAATGTGATTATCAGCGGGTACGGTGGCCAGCGAGGACAAAGTGTGCACGTTGGAGCGTGCACGTTGGAGCGTGCACGTTGGAGCGTGCACGTGGTGTTTGTGTCTTTGAAAGCAGCTCTTGTGGGTCGATCACACCCTCAGCGCTCGGCTCGGGGCTCCGGTCCCGCCTGAAACCAGAAACCTGCAGCGTTTGGAGCGAATAGCAGAGGAAGCCTCTGTCCTGACGGAGAGTTCAACATGTGGCAGAGCGTCCTGAGCTGACCCCCCGGCGCTCACGTCTCCACAGAATGCAGGCTTCAGAGGCCCAGAGGAGACTTTCAGCACAGATCCATCAGGCCGGGACTCAACGGAGCAGATTCCGATCATCTAAAAGAGAAAACTCCTGCTTTGAGCTTCTGTTTGTCTCTTGTTCTAACCTGAAATTTGAAGACTTATTGAACAATCTGTTCACACCTGGGTGGAAATACCTGGTGGTTTCTGCTCAGTGGAGGTTAGAAATTCAACATTTTCTCTCAAATTAATTTAGTTTTTTTGCTGCTTCCACCGTCTCAGTTCTTTTTTTATCTCTAACTGTGTGTATTTGTGGTTTTATCTGCTTCGTGCATCAAATACTTTCACAACAAGAGCCCCTTGTTTCTCTCACTGACAACATTTGCTTTTAAAGATTAAACCCTGAGACGTTCGACCTCGTTTTAAACTTTCTTTCTTTGTGTAAATCATTTCTGCTTGTAAATGATGCACAAACAACACTTCCTGTTTCTTGCCTCCAGTTTGCTTTTCTGTGAGTCGTCCTGACGTCACCTCAGAGGTTTGTGAATGGAGACACACCTGTGCAGGTGCTTCAGAAGCAGCTTCGACGTGGAACAAACTGCACGTGAGAGGCTTCACCAGCTCTGACTGACTGGTTGGGAGATCCACATACTGATATCCTTGGTTTCAATTAAGGGTTTGTTGCTCCGCCCCCTCGTTATGCGGGTCGTTAGTGCTCCTCCTGCCCCAGTGGGCTTCGTTAGTGGCTCGGTGTGGATGTGGGTTCATCTTCCTGGGGCGAGGTGACGCCTCAGACCTCCACCTCTGATGGTCTTTCTGGTTAGACGGCTTCTGTCTCTCAAACCGTCCGTCCTCCCAGTTGTTGAGTGTCCTTCATGTGCAGGCGGGCCGCTGAGTCCTGGTGTGTTTGTGTTTTGTTGTGTTCATGATGATTTATTAACAGTATTTCGTTTTTTTTTTTTTATTGTTTTGTCGAAGCCTCTCTGACACCAAGCGTTGCGTCTTTTTTGGGCACATTTGATCCGAGTCGTCACCAGAACACTTGTTCTCTCTGCAGCACGTGCGTCCGGAGGCGTTTACGTGCCATGACACAGTTTGTGCTGCCAAAAAACGCACTTCCTCGTTCCAGCGCCGAGCTTTTGTTGAACTGTGTGTTCCAGCCAAAACAGGAGCGTCTGATTCAGCAGGGAAATGATGCAACGTGACCGTATGTGTGTTTGTTTGTTTGGGAGGAGTGTGTACTCGATATTCTCATATTGTGGTAATCCCCCCTCCCCCCTCCTCCTCACCAGTCATAATTTGAAGCTTTTACTTTGAAGGCGCCGCCTCCAGTTCCAGGACATTTGAGGACATTGTGTTCTCGGCTGTAAACACACACACAGAGACACACACACACCGTGCAGATTAAACATCAGATGAGTGAAGGCGTGACCGCCGTTTGTTCTGCTGCAGAACTCGATCACGTCTTCTGTCAGAGCCTCGAACTGCAACTGGAGTCGAGTTATTTAAAGCAAACACTGCTGCCGGTTCCTCGTCTCGTCGTGTTGTCACGGCCGCTTATGAAGTAGAACTGGTTGATTTCTTTTTGCTCCATCACAGGTCAAAGGTCTCAAGAGTCAAGCTTCTTGTTTTTCTTATTTGTGCACAAACTGGAATCCTCTGATATATAATAAAGCATTACACAATAAAACAAGAGCGATTAAAGATAAAAGGCTCCTCCGACAGCCTCTGGAACCGTCTTCAGACTTCAATAACTCGTCCGTTGCGGCAGGTGGAGCTTTGAAACTGGTCGTCTTGGGCTAACTTTTAATCCGGAATCCAAAAATGTGATCAGATCCGGTGTCTCGTCTTCGTTCGTCGTCCTACGAGGCTCTGAAAATGGCCCGACGGTTCACGAGACGCCCTCTGATGCAGTCCCTCGTTTGACAAGTGTCAGAGATGAAGCGCTCGGGATCGTTTCCGTCTCGTTTATCGAGCGTTAGACGATGTTTACGTGAACATTAGTAGTAAAATAAAGTTAGATTTCATGACTTCTTGCCTGATTCGGCGTCTTTTTCATGTTTGTTCCTGTAAATCTGACCCAAATACGGTTTGTTTTGTTTCTAATTTAATGACCCAGCTGCACATTTGAATCATTTTTATTACGCTGATTCATTTATCTGTAGCGAAACAGTTAAAATTGCTCAAAATCACGTCTTTTAAGCTGTCGGTGGAAGGATGTGTTGGTATTTTCAGGGCCGATGTGATTGTCAGTGATCCGGGAACTCAATAACTGATGTTCGTTTGTGGTGAAAATGGTTTTATTTATTTGTGATTTACAACACATTTAGAATCTGTTTGTGCTTTAAGAACTGATAATCAATGAAATACTGAATATGGGATCCATAAATCAGTGGTTTCTGACTTTGAGCTGCTTGTTCATGCAGATTAATCTCCTCAAATGTTTAATTTAATATTATAAACAGGAGACAAAAATCAGCTGATGTTCGTGTTTAACAGACGGAAGCAGAGAATTTTCTACATTTTTTTGCTTGGAGAAGAAACTGAAACGTTCCTTCATGTGGTTTCATTCAGTGATTGTTAAAACTTTTGCACTTTTTTCTACTAAAAAAAGACCAAAACCGACTCGCTGCAGGTGTTTAAACCTGAAACTACGTCGACATAGAATGAAATAGTTCAACAAACGTCAAGCTTTTTATTTTCAAACTTCACATTTTGTGACGAAGCTTAATTCCAGATGTGCAGGAAATCTAAAAACGTGGTTCGATTCTGAAGCGAAGACACGATTAGTCCTGAATAAAATAATATTAACGTGTGTTTCTCACTGAATCCATGTTTTAATCTGAGAAGGAGCTGAAATAAACGCTTCTGTTGCTCAAACTGCTCATAAACAACTCATTTAACTTATTTAAATAAAATATAAGATCTATAAGAAGTCAGATTTAAAGTGTTGCTCCCTGATTGTTTAGTTCAGCCTCCAGTAATCTGATTACTCTCTACATCACGACGGTGGAACACTTTCTCGTCTGACCCACTTTCGGCTGCCTGAACATTCTTCAGCCTTCTGCTGAAGGAGGAAACTCTGCCCTTCGTCTTGTTTTTCTCTCTTTCTGTCACTCATTACTCGACCTCTTGAGTTAATCTCACGACCCCTCGGAGGGTCACGACCCGCGCTTTGGGAGTCGCCTCCTTCAGAGAACAAAGAGAGAAGCTGCCGAAGCGTCGGCGTGACCAAGCGGCTCTTTCAGACTCTGAGTCCTCATGTGACCCTCGGAGCAGCTCGGCTGGTTTTTCAGGCCTCGGATCGGCAGCGTGTTCGTGTTCAGGAGAAACCAGATCCGGGTCCAGAGTCCTGCTGCATATTACAGCACCAGCAGGAAGCACGTCGAGCCTGGAGGCTGCTGCACGCTTTGTTTACACTCAGTTTTATTTCTGCCAGCAGCTCACCGCAGCTTCCTGCCGTCGGCACGCCGTGTTCCTCATGAATGAAGAAGCAGCTTCACGGCGTGACCCGGAGTTCACACTGAGTCACTCCTAAACCAGGTTCAGACCTGAAGAGGCAACAACACGGCAGCAGTGAAGATGAAAACGAAACACAAACGTTGTTTCAGTGTTTGTTTTGTTGAGCTGCAACGTTCCAGAAAATTTGCAAAAGCACAAGAAAAGTCAAGTAGGTTTAAAATAAAAGGTGTGTTTCTGGAGAAAATG
>NW_007579871.1:77281-78243 GCF_000690725.1 Stegastes partitus
AAAAATGCGGCTGCAGCTGAGACGTGCAGCTGAGGTGATGATAAAATAGAGGAATGAAGCACAAAACGGCTCATCTGAAGAGTTTCTGGGAGGAAAAGTGGAGCGAAAAGAACATTCAGTGTTTGTTTTCTTTTGCTGTGATGTTCCAGAAAGTCTGCAGAAGCACAAGAAAAGTAAAAAAAAACTGTGTGTTTTCTAGAGAAACTGCAAGAAAATCCGACATGTTCGAAGCTAAAATGCGACTGCAGCTGAGAAGGAAAAAAAAGAAGAAAACTGCACAGAAGTTGTTATTCAGAGTGTTTCTGGGAGGAATGAAGAATCCTCCTGCAGTGAAAAGAACATTCAGCGTTTGTGTTCTTTAGTTCCAGAAAGTCGGTGCCAGAGCAGCACAAGAAAAGCAAAGTGAGCCGAGATGTTGATCAGTTGGACTGAAACGACACAGACGCTGGTGTTCAGAGCAGCTAAACCCTCCGCGGTCACGTCCAGGGTTGGTTGGAGCCGCCGTGTTTCCAAAATACGTTGAGAGATGGTTGCAAACAGAACGAGTGAAGGTGAACGGGTCGGACACGAAGAACACGATGAGTGATGATCTGTGGAGAAACACGTCCACGGTTTGTTTGTTTGTTTGGCTCTGAGCTGCGATGTTCTGAAATACGTTGAGGAATGGTTGCAAACAAAACACACAAGAAAACATTAGACGCAGAAACTCGAAAGCTGAGACGGTGATGAAACAACAAGAAACCGATGCAGGAATTAATCTCAACACTAAACCAACTAAACCCGTGTGAGGGGAACAGGACAGTCGGTGTTTGTTGTCTGTTTGCTGCCGACGTGACTGAATCAGCTGCAAACCAAACAGGAAAAGCACAAAAAGAAGTGAATAGTTTCATAAAAAATGTGCTTTTTAACAATAATTTAAAGAAAGGAATAGAGCCAACATGAGATATTAGATGTAAAAACAC
>NW_007579871.1:80879-93907 GCF_000690725.1 Stegastes partitus
GATCCAAACACAGCCGAGTTTCTGAAGAAGTCGTGACTAGAAAAGTTTAATTCTTTATTCTTTGGCAGCTGATGTGACTTTTTAGAGCGTTTTATAGAAAAATCACATAAAAATCAGCAAAAGTTGAAGCTCTGAGATGCACACGAGGACATTTTTCAGGAAGAAACTAAAGATTTTGTTGTTTATTTGGTTGTTAATGGTGCTAATTTTTCATATGTTTATATGTTTTACCTCTGAAGGCTGCTTGTCCAGCGTTTGTACCTCGTTTTACTGTTTTATGACGACGTGATTTGGTCGCTGCCGGACTTTTCTGTTCCTGCTTCACTTTGTTGTTCGACTTCAGTCTGAACAATGAAAAGCGTCGCCGGCAGACAAACAGAAGCCGGTCGAGGTTTGAACACGTTCGTAGAGAAGAAAACCACCGATTAGATCTTTGTTTTGACTCTCGGCTCCTGTTTTCCTTCCTCGCCTTCCTTCCCTGGACACGTTCCTTCATCTTCCTCTTTCACTCTCTCTATATGTTTTAACATTTCCATCGTATAATTCTCCTCTGGTCCTTCCTCTTGTTCTTTCCATCTGTTTTGTTTGTGTTTTCTGGTCCTGGACTCATTCATCGGCTCCTTCCATCATAAATTCAGATCAATTAAACGAATTCTGAGTGATTTTGTTCGTTAAACGTCTTTAAATGCAGCCAAGATGTTTCATTGGCTGTGAAGTTACCAACTGTTCTTCAAAAGCAGCTATTTTTGTGCTTTTCTGAACATATTTTTGATTATTTTCATTGTCAGTTAAATGAATTTTAACCTGATTCATGAACGAGCAGCAACAGAATCATCAGCAAAACCTGAAGACGGAACAAAACGAGTAAAATTAATGTTTAAAATGAAGCAAAACACTGAAACAGACGTTTTCTTTAAAAAAATAAATGTGAAACATTAAGAGGAGCCAAAAGAAACCAGAAAACACTCAAATTTAAGAAGCTGGAATCAGAGAATTTGGAGTTTTTTCTGGTTTTCTCGTTTTTTTTTGGTCAATAAAATGTCAGAAAATGATTTTACAAATATTAGTCAGAGTTCCTCAAAGCCTCAGACGACGTTTTTTAAATGTCAATATTCAGTTTATTCTCATTTTGGGGGAAATAAAGAGCTGAACGCTGCTCACAGGTTTGTGGGTTTTTTTTGGTGACGAAGGAAAAGTTCAGTTGGACTAATCCTGATCGCCTCCTTTCATTTGTCTCCATCAGGACCAGCTCGGAGCAGAGGAAGCTGCGATCGCGCGACGCCGCCCGGTCCCGCCGGAGCCAGGAGACGGAGGTGTTCTACGAGCTGGCCCGGACGCTGCCGCTGCCCCGCCGGGTCTGCACGCACCTGGACAAGGCCGCCATCCTGAGGGTGACGCTGAGCTTCCTGAGGATGCAGCAGCTGCTCAGAGCCGGTGAGAAGCTCCGACGTCCACGAGTTCGGCTTCGTGGCGACTCGGTGAACCGCAGACGGCTTGATTTAAACGTTTCTCACCCTTTGGTTTGTTCAGTCTCGTCTTGACACAGACTCTTTTTTACTAAACTCATGTGCACTCATTTACATTTTTGAATCTGTTTTGAGTTTAGTTTTGTTCCTTGCTGTCGGTTCTTCCAGTTTCCTGCAAACGGAAACATTTCAGCAGCTAGAAGATGCGTTTCTGTTAAATTCCTCCATCGTGTGTTTTCTCTTTTTCCAACAAGTTTAAAAAGATCCTTCTTCTGACTTTGTGGCATCACCAGAAGACAACAAAACCTGCAAACCGTAGAGCAGGGGCGTCCAATCCTGGTCCTGGAGGGCCCCTATCCTGCATGTTTTAGATGTTTCCCTTCTTCCAACATTCAAATGATCAGCTCATCATCAAGCTCTGCAGAAGCCTGATAACAATCCTGATCATTTGAATGTTGGACGAAGGGAAACATCTAAAACATGCAGGACAGGGGCCCTCCAGGACCAGGATTGGACACCCCTGCCTTAGAGCATTCCCTGTGTGGATGATGCTGATGTTAGCATGCAGAGCTTCTGTCGCCCCCTTCAGGCGGTGGCAGTAATCACACAAACACCGCTGACAGTTTCTTTTTGTGTATCTGGAGCATCAGAAGCTCCTCGTTGCCTCCTTCAGTTGCTCCTTTTGTCGTTTCTGTCAAACGAATGCAGAAACACAGACGGCGGGTTTGAAGCTCTGCTGACGTCTCAGCAGCTGAATCAACATAAAACTAAACGCTAGATTCTCGTGCTTCACCTTTAAACCTGCTGAACAACAGAGAGTTCAGATTTAGTCGACTCAGAGCTCCACCGTATAGCTCAGGACGCTCAGCGAAATGCAAAGCGACAAAAACAACGTGACAGAAAAACACGAAAACAAGAAGTGAGGAGGTGGAGAAACTAAACTGCAGCCTGATTTGTCACACACGTGTGTTTTAAACAGAATTAAATTGTTCATGTTGTAGATGTTGTGCACTTATTAGCATGAATATTTTCAGGAGCAGCTGCAGAAAAAGTTTGATTCTGATTCAACTGAAATGATGCCCAGCTCATTCAACAACGTTCTCTTTTAATCAACACTTGCTGGTTCAGAACATCAGGTCCAGTTTCTACGAACGCTTCTGCAGCTCCTGAAAAATACCTGTGTTTGCTGTGAAACCTGAAACGTCTGTGATGCTTCAGAAACCAGCAGCTCTGCAGGTTTTTGTTCCGTCATCGATGATAAAGCAGCAGAGATTCTGTTGAACACGGGCTCCCCTGTGACGTCCAAACTGGAAACTAAATCCAGAATAAACCCTTAAAAGCTGCAGAAGTTTCAGTAAAAACCAGCAGCTGCATGTTTTAAATTTGCCTGATTGTCTTTGCAGACGACGACGACAAGGAGAAAGACGAGACGAAGATGGAGGATGAGGAGGAGGAGGAGGAGCCGAAGGAGGATCTGATGGACTCGTTCTATCCTCAGGCGCTGGCCGGCTTCGTCATGGTGACGACGGAGGAGGGAGACATGATTTATCTGACGGAGAACGTCAACAAACACATCGGCATCACGCAGGTACGGCGGGAAGAACAGCAGCGTCGGGTTAAATTCAAACCCTCCAATCAGGATCATCCAGATGTTTTCAGCTCCTCCCTCCTGAATCTGATTCAGCATCGATTCTTCTGTTTTCCCCTCATAGCAGCTTTATGTTTAGCAGTTTAAAAGTCAAAGAGTTCAGCAGCTATGACGGCGTCTTAGTGGGAAATCAATAGAACAGCAGGATACAACTACAACTTGTACAACTGCTTTTAATGTCAAATTAGAAAATGAAATCGACAAAAACAGCTGCTGCACCGACATGTCTCAAGTAAAAAGGATTTTTCTGACAGTTGGCTCCAAAATATGATCAAAAAGCTGCAAATTAAGCCACGTTTCTGCCTTTTTTGGCAGGTTTTTGTTGTTTTTTTGTAGAAACTGCACATTTTAAACCAATCTCAGCTTTTTTTTAGCCTTTAATTAAACTTTAGAAGCTCCATCTTCAAAATAAAAGCTAATGTGATTGTTTTCTGCTGTAGATTTATTGTTCTTTTTGCTCCTGAACCTTCACCGGGTCATTTCTCTAATTAGCTCCTGCTGGACTCTGAAACTTGAGCAGGAGGAAGAATCTGGAGCTGAAGTCTATTCTTAGCTCGACACCAAGTCCATTATTATTATTATTATTATTATTCCTGCTCCACAGCTGGTTTACAGGAAACAGACAAACCTGTCAGAGTGTCAGTAAACATGTCAGACGTTCAGTAAATGTTTTAATTTGAAGAACGTTTAGTTTCCTGATGCGTCGGTTCTAGTTTGTGTGTTCTTGTGGTCCACAGCTGGAGCTTCTGGGTCAGAGCATCTACGAGTTTGTTCATCCGTGTGATCAGGAGGAGCTCCGAGACCTGCTGACTCCTCGCCCAGGTCCGTTATCATCATTATGTCATAGATTAACCTCAAATGGAGCAATTTTTGGTGCTTCTATAAACCTAATCTTGACTTTTCGTAGGTCTGCAGCTGATAATTCTTCTAATTGTTGCTTATTTTCTGCATTAGATTGTCAGTTATTAGTTTATTTAGTGATTTGATCTGAAATGCTCGACAGCAAATGTTTTCTGTCACCGAGGAGGAAAGAAAACAGAAAATATTCACATTTAAGAAGCTGTGATCAGAGAATTTGGAGTTTTTTTTTGACTAAATCAATCATCAGAATAGTTGTAGATCAGTTTATTAGTTGAACTTGGTTTGTGTTTTCTGTTGGTAGCGAAGGAAAAATTCTTTTAAATGCTTTTTAAACAAGCAGAGCTGCAGCTAATGAGTGTTTTAATTATCAGTCGATCTGCTCGTTATCGTGTTCCTCAGAGGCCGAGACGACGTCCTCAAACGTTAACGTTCAGTTTGAGGAAAGAAATCAGGAAATAGTCACATTTAACAAACCGAAATGACAGAATCAGGACTTTTATTGGACAACAAACCCGCTCAGATCCGTCGCTGCAGCTCCGCTTCTCAGAAACGTTCATGTTGTTGAAGACAAAACGACGTCTGTGGATTCACCTCGTCGTCTTTGTGCCTCCAGGTCTGAGCAAGAAATCGCAGCCGAGCGAGAGGAACTTCTTCCTGCGGATGAAGAGCACTCTGACCAGCAAGGGGCGCTCCGTCAACATCAAGTCGGCCTCCTGGAAGGTCAGTCGCAAAAAAAAACAAAAAAAAAACGTTTCTCGGAGGTTAAATGGAGCCGAGAAGTTTTAAATTGTTCTAATCTGAGCCGTAAAACCGGAAACCAGCTGCACAGAAATCCACTCGTAGAAAAACACGGCGAACAAATAGGCAGTTCAAAGGATGGTGGGAAAATTCATCCAGTTGCAAATGAAAAAAATAGTTAATTCAAGTGAGTTACTGCAGTTTTAAAACCAAATTAGAAAATGAAATCTACAAATAACAGCTGCTGCACCGACATGTCTCCAGTAAAAAGTATTTTTCTGATAATTGGCTCCAAAATATCATCAAAAAGCTGCAAATTATTCCACGTTTCTGCCTTTTTTAGCTTTTTTTTTTTTTGTAAAATTTGCAAATTTTAGACCAATCTCAGCTTTTTTTTAGCCTTTAATTAAACTTTAGAAGCTCCATCATCAAAATAAAAGCTGATGTGAGGTTTTTTTTTTGCTCCTGAACCTTCTCGTGGCTTTTCCTTCACCGGGTCATTTCTTTAATTAGCTCCTGAAACCTGAACAGGAGGAAGAATCCGGAGCTGAATCTATTCTTAGCTCGGTTTGACGCCAGGTTTATTTTTATTATTCCTGCGCCACAGCTGGTTTATAGTAAGTGGACACAGAAACATGGACAGAAGCTGGAAATGCAGCAACAAGCTGATGAAAGCCTTTAAGAATGTGAAGCTCCAGCAAGTTTGTGCACGAAAGACGATAAAAAAAGTTCAGCAGATGGTGTTTAAATGAGAGGAAACGTCTTTAATCTGCAGCCTGAAACCGGTGCATCGGTTCTGTTTCATTATTACGCAGAGAGAAGCTCTGATTCAGATCGATTAAACATTTAAGCTGCAAGAGAAAGATGAAAAAATAAAGACAAAACTGTAAGAATGTGAGCGTCCAGTCGTAAAAAATACAAGTTTGTGCATGAAGCATGTCGCAGAAACACACAGAAGTGAATAAAACTGCAAATATTAGAGCAGTTTTAGCCAAAACTGTCCCACAAGCAACCTTTTAAAGACTCTAAAGGTCTAAAATTAGACATTAAACAGCTGAATTATAAAATTATTCAGGCTTTGCATTGAAACGACAAAATAAAAACACACAGAAGTGAATAAAACTGCAAATTTTAGACCGAATACTGTCACACAAGCAACTTTTTAACGACTCTAAAGGTCTAAAATTAAAGGTACAGATGCACAAACAGTCTAATGATTAAACTATTCAGGCTTTGCATTGAAACGACATCATAGAAACACGCCAACAACCCACAGTAATGGTTTCATTTCCGTTTTATTTCAGATGCTTTCTGAAGCTGAGCTCGGCCTCCATGTTAACCGGGTCTTCATGTTTCTCTCTGCAGGTGCTCCACTGCACCGGCACCATGCGTCCGTTCGGCGTCTCCTCGTCGCCTCCTGCGGCCCGAGTCATGACTCTGCTGTGCGAGCCCGTCCCTCACCCGTCCAGCGTGGAGTTCCCCCTCGACACCTCCACCTTCCTCACCCGCCACAGCATGGACCTGTGCTTCACCCACTGCGAGGGCAGGTAGGACCCAGCCTTCAGCCCAAACGGTACATAATAAATAAATAAAACCCTGTGAATCTCACTCGTCTCCTCCCGTTTTCAGGGTGACAGAGTTGGTCGGATACAAACCGGACGACCTGATTGGACGCTCGGTGTTCGAGTTTCATCACGCGCTCGACTCCGATCACGTCAACAAGAGCATGCACACGCGTGAGTCTCACAGAAATCTGTACGAAAAGGTTCTAAACTGGGCTTTAAAATACCTGAACTACGAGAAAAACTCACTCAATTAAATTTTCTTTAATTAAAAAAGACGTGAAGTGAAATATTTTTGTTTAATTTCAATGATTGCGGCTTCAAAAATCACAAATGTGTTGAATGTTTAAAGACTTTTATTGATGAGCCGCTGGTCTTGTAATGATTTCTGATGCTGGACTTTCATGAGCTATGAACCGTAATCATCTAAATTAAAACAAAAAAAGGCTGATTGTTTTTCACTTTAAGCTTTTTCACAACATTTAAGGTTTTATTGGCTGCTGATTGTTTAATTTCATAGAGAAATTTGCAAATTTTTTCATTTTAGTTGCAGAAACTCTGCTGCAGACAAACCAGCCAGGACTAGAGATGCAGGATTTAGTCGACGCTGCAGGTTTCTGGGTTTTAATCGTCTCTCTGTGTGTCTTCAGTGCTGTCCAAAGGCCAGGTGAGCACCAGCCAGTACCGCTTCCTGGCCCACAGCGGCGGCTTCGTCTGGGCCGAGACTCAGGCCACCGTCCTCTACAACGGCAAGACGTCGCAGCCCGAAGCCGTCGTCTGCCTCAACTTCATCCTCAGGTACTTCAAGACCAGCAGCAGGTTGCAGAACCGACCCGAGCGGCTGCTGTTTTATTTAAATCTGCACCTCCTCCTCCTCCTCCTTGTTCACCTCCATCTTCTCCTGCAGCGTCGTGGAGCAGCCGGACGTCATTTTCTCTGTGGAACAAACACGCTGCGCCAAATCTGAATCCCAGCCGGCGGCGCCAGAGAACGGCAAAGCTCCCGAGTCGCCCGAGTCTGACGTGGAGTTCGTCGTTGAGTCCGATTCAGATGGCGGCGGCGCGGCGAAGCTCTTCATGAAGCTGAAGGAGAAGCCGGAGGAGCTTCTCCAGTTGGCTCCTTCGGCCGGCGACGCCGTCATACCGCTGAAAGCAGGTGAGAAGACGAGTATGGAGAAATAAGAACCAGCTGGTGGAAATGTTCTCAGTGCAGTTCCTCCTCCACACCACTAGGTGACAGCGCAGCTACACAACTGGGTTTACAAATAAATTAATTTTAAAATGTTGCAAGCAATAAGAAATATCAGTTACTTGAGGTTTGCATGAACTGATTTGGTGCAAATAAACTCATTGTTTCCCCAGAAGGTGGCGCTACAGGTCACATGGTTGTGATAAACAGTAGAAGAAGCAGAAACAAAAACAAAAAGGATTCTTGTCCAATCTGCAAATTAGTCTTTTGTGTCTGCTGGTATTAAACATGTTTCATCTGAAGACGAAGAAACGGATCAGCTACATGTTAATTATGTCAGAATTAACTCTTTACTAAACAATCAAGCGTAAAAAAAATTTAGGGATTTTCTTACATTTTGTCGTTTCCATTCACGTTTTTCTGCAGCGATACTTCAAAAATGTGTATGAATGTTAAAATATATATAAAAAATGGCATCTGAAGCTGAAACCGTTCATGTCAGAGCTGATAAATGTTGAGTCACGTTTTGGGTTTTTCCATCTTCATTCATTTTGTTTTTCACAAACAGAAAAAAATTAACAAAAGGAACAAACAACGGAAACGCAAAGACAAAATGTACCTTTGTTTTTCCATATTTTTATTTTATTTTTTTATTTCTCTTTATTTTTACAAATTTATTTTTTAGCAGCTTTATTTTTCATTATGGCACTCCTGTGATTCCATACCGACGCTGTTAACTTTGCCTCCTGACCTTCCTCTCTTTTCTTTCCGTCCCTCAGATTTCGTCGAGCTCTCTTTCACAAGTCCGCCGGGTTCGGACTCGGTTCCAGATCACCCTCAGGACCTGTGCAGCCCTCAGCTCCGCCAGCTGCTGTCTCCCATCTTCAACCCTCTGACTCCTCCGACGACTTCGCCCGACTCGCTGCTGGTAACCACAAACCCTAAACCTGCTTTAAAACGTACGAAACGTTGGCGTCTGTCTGATTTAAGGATTGTTTCGTCTCCTCAGGGCACCTGTGAGGAGGAGGAGGAAGAGGAGGAGGAGGAAGAAGAGGAGGTGATGGACACCAGCGAGGTGGAGAAGTTCTTCGCCTTCTTCCCAGACGATGTTCAGAAGAAGCCGGACGTCTCGGAGGTGGGAGCTGAAAGCATCTGGACGCTGCTGTAGATGGTTTGTATGTTTTTTAACTTGAAGTTGCTCAGACCTGACTCTGTGCCTTCAGGACATGGAGGGGATGGACCTGGACATGCTGGCGCCCTACATCTCCATGGACGACGACTTCCAGCTCACCTTCCTCAGCAGTTTGCCCGAAGCAGCTGACAAAGCGTCCGCCTCTTTGTGCGAACCTGCAGCGGCGATGGGACGGAAACGGTAAGAAAAAACCCCTAGTCGTCAGATGTGGAAGGAAGAAGGTGTTAGATGCTCAAAGTGCGTCTGAACTGAGAGTCAGCGTTCTGCCGTGAGACGTTCTCATGGTTCTGACACAAAGGAACTCCTCACACACCACAAAAAGTCACTTATTAGGGATGTTTGGTGTTAAACCTCCATCGGACTAAACAGGAAGTAGCTGCAGCTCCCACTCGAGTCGTACAAACTTAATTTAATTTGTCCTAAAATGTAAACACAAGCAGCAAAGTTGGTGCATAAAATAGAAAATAAAATGTAAGTGTACAGCTTGATAAAGAGTAATGGAGTCATAGTTGTGTTACTGAACTCAACAAGTGAACAATGAGGATCATAAATACACCAAAAGATTCTTCCTGCAGCGTGACCCTGGAGCCTGGACGTTTAAAGCCTGATCGACTCCAGAACTCCACATTCTTCACGCTTCTTTCGACCCGTATAAAGACGCGATCGGTTCCGCCTTTTCTCTCTTCAATTCGGTCCGGTTTAGCGGATCGGAGGCTCGTTTACGGCGGTTTTATCTGCCTGCTTTTAAACCAGCAGAAGCAACAACAAACCATCTGAATGGTGCAGCCCCTCAGATTATTTATTTCAATCAACTTCCACTATTTCCAGGGAACACCTTCCTGTAGCTCCACCCAACACGACTGATCACAACCGAGCCAGAACCCTTTAGTGACAGCAGCTCTTGTTCAGGACCTTTACATGTAGCTGAAGCCTCCACTTCACCAGAGCGCAGCAGCTTCACGCCGCTCCGGTGTGTAATTACAAACCACAACAAGACCCTCTGGGGGGTTTGTCTGCAGCGCCGCCTTGGCTTTCTTTATGTATTTCCAGCACATCACGTAGAGCTGCAACCAAACGAGTGGCTCAGAAACTTCAAACAGCACATTACACCACCTACCGGCTCCGGCTGACCCACATGTGTAACCGTCTGCCTTCAGGACTCACGACCGGGACGAGCTGCTGCTGCCGCCTCAGATGATGGTTCAGGACAAGAAGGCGAAACAAGACGCTTCATCGATAGAAGAGGAGCTTCTCCTCACCCACAGGCTGCTGGTGAGTGGAGGAGGAGGAAGGAGGAAGGAGGAGGAGGAGGAGGAGGAGGAGGAGGAGGAGGAGGAGGAGGAGGAATGATTCAGGCTTTTAAAACTCAGGAAGGAGACTAAACAACACAATACTTTCAAATTTAACACTGAATCCCTTTGTTTTCTTGTTCCAGGGCTCTCTGGAGGAAGCCGACCCGTCAGACCTGCTCCTGGATCCGGGACCGGGGGATCGAAGTCAGCTGCTAACCGACAGAGACCCGGTGTTGGGAGGCATGCAGGGACTCTGTGACACTGCAGGTAACCTTTGAATCAAACTCAGACAGAAACATCGTCGTGTGTCTTCAGAGCTCAGACGGGTTTAAATTTAAATGAAGTCACAATAAAACACACTGAGCAGCCTGATGTTGGAGCAGAACAGTGAACGTCTGCTCAGTTTACGGCTGGTAGAGGTGATGTGGCGCCCCCTGGTGGCCACATTAAAGACCTGCAGCTTTCTGTTTTTTATTTTTCTATCTAGATATATATGGATGTTCTTGTTCTTCAACAGGATCCAGTGACTAAAACACAAAATATGTGAAATAACTGAAAATAAGAAGCACTTTTTGAACAATTTCTGCCGACTCATCTCTTATTTCTAAACATATATATGAAATGTTAGCGCCATAAATCAGGTGTTTTCTGAGATAGCGCTTGTTTTGACCAGCAATACTTTTATTTTTTGTGCTACGACTTGTCAAACCTGCTCAATCAATTGTGAAAGTTCCAACAAAACTGAACCTTTTTCTCATTTTTGTGACCAAATATTTCAGATTAAAAGTTCTCTACATGTTTAGTTTTGTTTTATTGTGACCTGCAGCTGCTCATGTGTCAGAAAACATCACGAGTCGACTTCTGCGTTATTCATTTTTTTGTTAATATGAACTCAAAGATTAGACTTTTCATGACTGCTTCTTTTTTTTTTTTCATATTTCAGCTCATTCATTAGAGATTATTTGATCTACTTGCACAATATTGCAAATTGTTAATCAATGTCATGATGAGAAATAACTAGTCAGACGTAGTCAGAGTTACAAACATCATATTCTGAAGGCAGAATCATGGGGACACTCGCTTTTCGTAACGCTGACGACACGCAGCGGTTCAAACTGGAGCTGCTGGATTCCTGAACAAACACGTCTGTCATAGAGGCATCTCCAGTTGCCGTAGTAACAGCTGGACGTATCCACGGTAGCAGCATCCTGCTCTCGATTAGAAGCTTTTTATAACGAACAGGAAGCAGCTGACGCATCAGAACATCTGTGTTTTCTGTCACATCTGCAACACGGATCAGAAGCAACATGCAGCTCAAACAATACCAACGGTGACCTCAAGGGGGCGCCACCAAGTCACAGTTTGAGCCATCAGAGGTCAATCGTCATCACATTATGAGCGTTCAGTCCAGACTCAGAGTGCAGGTCTGCATCAGTTTGGTTTTGAAGTTTTAATTCCGTCTAAAGTTGTGCATCTGTTTGTGTCTCCTGCAGCTCTGATGAGGGACATCTTCATCCCTCACCCCCCTGAGCTCTCCCCTCCTCTCTCCCCCACCACCTGATGGGCTTCCTGCCGATCGATCCGGAGTCGACGTCGACGCCGGAAACCGAGCGCGCGCAAAACACCGAAACGCAACACACCGCTAACACATACGCACACGAATCCAGACTCGGGTTTTTTACAATTTACGTTTTCATTTAGCTTTCATCCAAAGTGACGCACATCTGAGACTAGATCACATTCACACACCCATATGCAAGGTGCTGCCGGCCACTGGGGGCACTTCGGATTGCCCGAGGACTCTTCGACCGTGGAGGGAATCGAACCACCGACCTTAGGACGACCCGCCCAGCCTCTCACTGTGAAGCAAGCTGCCTGTCGACGAAGAGAGAAGATCAAACCTGGAGGTGCTACAATCCGCCGTCTTTAACCTCACGCTGCTCGTTATCGCTTCATCGCCAATTTAACTGTATTTTTTTTAAATCGAGGTTCAGTCTGTGTCCAAGGAAGCAGCAGGTGGCGCTAATCTGCTGCATGAAAACTGTGTGAAACGTTAAATCATCTTCAGTGGAGACAAACTTCCCTCCGTGCAGCTCATCAGTGTTTTTTTGTTTTTTCCTTTTTAAGCGAACATCAGTGGCATCGCTCGTTTCAGTGGCAAATTTCTACGTCTTTTTATACACAAGACTTTTTTAAATGATGCATTTCAACTTTTGAGACTTTTATTACCGTGTTATCCTCCGATCGGGTGGACGGGCTTCACTTCATCGTGCGCTCCTCGTTAGCCGACACCAGGACGTCAGCCGCTGATGCAGTTTAGAAAATCAGATGCGTCACCCGGACTGTGAAATGTTTGGATTTGTCCTTTAATCACAACTTTAAAATGTAGAATCGATGAACTCGCCGTACTGAAGCCGTCGTAGCCCGGGCTCGTCTGTAGATGTGGGTTAGAAATCTGATTAAACACTAGTGTTTTAGGTTTGTCTTTGGGTTTATTTTATGACTTGTAACCAGTTATAGCTTGACGTGTAGCCTTGAAGTGTTTTATTGATGTGGAGGTTTGTTATTCAGTTATTTCCTTCATAATTCTGTCTGAAACTCACTCTGTGTGCCTTTTATCATCCAGCGAGAACTCTGTGATTGGAAGGCTTTTCTTTGCATCGTTGGCCTGTTACCTGTTGATTTAAAACGCTGGAGAGGATTAAATACTGTTTTTACTGTTTATCCCTGTGTGTGTATTCTTGAGCTAAATAAAGTCGTCGAAGAAAAGCGAAGCCGCTGCTGTTTGTGTGAAGTTTGTGCGGAGATGAAACATTAAACTTCTGTCCAGAATAAAGCAGCTGAACGTGTCAATGAGCACATGGTGATGTTTTAACCAAAACTGTTTAAATTAAAAAAAGACCTGCAGCCGTGTTTCTTTGCCTTAAACAACCTGCAGCACTTTCTGCTAAAAAAAATGTGTTTTCTTGCATCAGTCTGTCAAATTCATCACCATTTTAATGCACTTATTCCAACTTCATGCTACTTTAGGTAAATATTGTCGTCTTTGTCGCAGGTATCTGCAAGGTGTCGGTACTTTAC
>NW_007579872.1:0-25100 GCF_000690725.1 Stegastes partitus
TTCCTGTTTTTTTTCCCCCTCAATTCATATTCTAGGAAAGCAAAATATTGCAATGTCAGTTTTTACCAGTATTGTGGAGCCCTGATGCCCACACACACACACACACAGAACACACGCTGACGACAGCATAAGAAAAGGCAGAATGCTGCCGTGTGTTGCATGCCGACTGCATCAGAGTGGAGCACAGTCGATTTCTATTGGTCAGGGGGAGGGAATAAAGAAAATCACATTCCTCACTACACATGGAAAGGCAGGGTTATGGACAGCTGCCCACACGTGCTGTTCAGAGAGGGCCTGTATCACATACAGTCCGAAGGACCAGCATGCAGGAATCTCTCTCTCGGCAGGCTTACACGCCTTGGCTGAGAGCCAGTCAGTGAGCGCAGAAAGAGAGAAGAGAGTGTGACATAGATGTCAAAGCCAGTAGAGGCTGGATGAACCACAGTTCTAATAATGGAGCTTCAGTCACAGAGGTGCTATCTGTAAGCTCGTGCTGGGTGTCATAAATCTCTAAAAGACAAGAGGCAATAAATGGCAATAAAATCATGCGCCAGGGCAACTCATCAGTGAGCGATTAACCACACATTTCATTAGGTTTCAAGTGATGTTCTGTTCCACCATTGGAAACTAGCTGCCAACAACAGGCTCCACTAAAATTAATCAAGTGCACATTTCTCTCGATTAATTTTGAGCAAATTGCTTTGCACGCATAAAGACAGTGACTCCATGTGAATGCATGAGATTAAAATAACATGTCAGAATAAAAGCACAGAAGCTCGGGCCTTTGCTGTCAGTGTGGGGGAGTTAGTCGCACCAAGCTACGGTGTGAACGGTCACAATTAGTTGGGCAGCGCTGGTTGACTGCAAGTATTTTTTCATTGTACCGCACAAAAAGGTAAAGTAGCTTCTCTGAACTGCTGATGAAGCCCGGCTAATTTTGTGCATCCCCTATAATTTTTTCACAATAAAAGTATCTCACCAGGTTAGCAAGTGAAAATAAACTCAGATTAGTGAGAAAATCCCATTGAAAAGCAAAATAAGGAATGCATGAGGTCAAAGAAGTAAAGCCATCTGTGACACAAGAACTGTGGTTACGGTACCTGTGTGCACAACAGTAAAATTCTAAAGAAAAGCACAGGGATACATCCAAATACACTAAATTTTGTGACGAGGTCCTCGTAAAATACAAGCACTAAAATAGAGATTAATAAGCAACATAACTAATAACTTTATTCAAATCATAGTACACTGTGTGAAATGTGTAACCAAAAATGACTTAGCAATGACATGTGAATATTTACCAGAGCTACAAACTGGAAAACGTGACTCTTCTCTTACATAACATTACACATATAATCAACAGAACTATTATTTATAATAGATTGGCTACCTTGAACCTTAGCTAATTTTAGTTATCATAGGTGTGGCTTTCACAATGAGTTAGTCATTTCCTCGTGTTTCTAACGACGCTCACAATACGAAATTCGCTACACATGTGTGTTGAGGGTGAGGAGTGAGGACATTGGGGTGAGATAGAGCATCATGCTCTATCACCGGACTGTGTGCAATATTTTGGCACTTTGGTAAAAATTGTTGCTGTATCCAGTGTTATTATTATTATTATTATTACTACTACTATTACTATTGTTGTTGTTACTGTTGTTGCTGATGTTGTGTTGTTGTTTTTCTAGTACAACAATTTCCCTGAGGTTTGCACCAAAGTGATCAATAAAGTTCTATTCTATTCTATTCTTGAGACTGGAAAAGAACAGCAACAACAGCTCAAGTATTGGCTAACATGACTGCACATCGTACAGAGGGGTTTTTCCTTTTTTACCACAGAAACGGTGTATGAAACTGAAATGCTAGCCCTCTCCAGTTTGGAAGCTACTTTGAGCAAATTCACATCACAAATTTAAGTTTAGTCTAACTTGAGGTGAATACAGGTTCACTTAGCTGCCCTGAGCAAACCCAGGTAAAACAGTGATTCCATTTAAATGAAATTAATTTGGCATTATCAGCATTTACACAAACATTGCTGCACTACTTGCATTAGCCATAATACGTTGGCATTAAACCGCCCCTCCTCAGTGTTTAACTGGGTTTATGTCTCCTCTGTTAGAAATACCAGATCCTTCACAGTTTAAGCAAGCTGTAAAGGATTGTTCTCTAATTAATCCCAGGATTACAGTTGATTTTACACAATAAAGTGTCATGTCACTTTCAGAGCGGTCATTTAGACAGGCTAGTTATACAGAAAAACAATAGACTTGTCTAGTAAATCCACCTATCACTGTGAATTAATTCCCTAACAATGTCTCACTGTTACAAAATGACTGGAACACTGAGACAATGCATCTTGCCTACACAATAAAAAACCCACAACATCAGATCAGAACACAGTTCAGCTGGACAGAAATGGGCCACAGCTCTCCCAGGCCACACTGGCTTCCTGTGTCCATATTAAGAATGTGAATAGCTGTTGTACAAGACTAGAAAATTAGGTGTAAACACTCCCTTCGAGCTCCCGTTCTGATTGGACAGACAGAGAAGGGGCTCAAGTTTCTCTCCCAAGAGGGTTGGCTTTGTTTGGTAGAAGTGAGGCCGTGTGGAGCATGTAAACACTGATCCATTGCCATCATGAGGCGGGCCGCTTCCAGAGAGACTGGAGGAGCGTCAAACACAAATAAGCACATGCCTCTGCCTCTCCAGCCAACCCACATGGCCAAATATAGTGTACAGACTGTCCCGTGGAAAAATGCATTTGAACATACTCCCATATTCACCCCTTTTGCCATTTGAAAACACCAAATCCAACAATGACTCTCAAGTTTAGGTATGCCTGTTCCCTAAGTCACACATCCTGACTGGTTAGGGAAAGGAACATTATGGCCTGCATCCCACTTCATGGCAGAAACTTCCAAACTCAAGTTTCATAAAATATATATAACAGAGGTGTGTAATATTCTATTTCTTCAATATCTCCATAGAAATGCTCAGCCTGCCGTACACAAAACTGTACTGTTGCTTTAATGCCAACATCATAGCTGAGGCAACACATTATAAACCGGGCGGCAGCGCTTTATCTCACCAACTGAGATAACTCGCATCAACAAGACCAACAGTAGTCCTGCCACAAAACAGCACTGCTTCTTTTCCTCTCGTTTTTTTTGCACCACTTTATAAGGCTGCAGAACTGGAGCCTGAATCAACAGACCAAAAGGCACCAGAACTGTTTTTTTTATTGAAGTGCAACATCTACACCTACTCCCTTATTTTGATATAGCACCTAATAGCATTCCTAAATCCCTCTCCTATTTCACCCTCTGACACTTTGCAGTCCAACAGCAATCCCTCAAGTAAGATGGTCAAAATTTGAGGGATTTAGAAGCAGTTGCATGTTGACAGAAGTTTAGTGTCTTTTTATACAAGAGACATTGGTGCTCACGAACAACACACTAATATATGCAGTAACTGATTAAAGATATACTCCATTTGTCTGATTGAAGATGTCGTACAAGAGCTTTCATCAACTGTAGAACTGGGAGTTTATCACTCTTCTACAAATGTTAACTTCCAGACTGCATCTCCAAAGCAAACATGTGATGTGAGTGGACATTTAACATTGGGATCAACTTTAACAAAGGCAGCTTTGACATTCACATGCATGCTACTGGTCTGCATGTGCATTTTGAAAAGCATTTCCTCCAATGCTATAGAGCACAATGGCGCTATAATTTACCAGAGTATGGTTAGACTGAAGGCGGTCAGTAGTGGTGAGTGTGATCAAGGCTCTGAGGTACAAGTTCTGGTATTAGCAGAGCTAATCACGAAGGAATGTCCTTATGCAAACACAGAGCTCCTATATTACTATAAATGAGGATCAGTCAAAGACTGAGCTCTACACTCGGGTGCTCTGCTTGTCTACACATGTCTAATAGAAAGGGGTGGGGAAAGGGGCAAATCTCAAGCCCTAAAAAGTCTTTAAAACAGAGCCCCACCCACCAAAATATTTCTCCCCAGCTATCATAACTGTACTAACCACTAGAGAGGAAACAACATAGTTAGAAGGTAATAAATGACCCGTACGCTTGTTACACTGTGTGACTTAAAACTGCGGCCTAATGTTAGAAGACTATCTCTATTATAAGCAGAGTGTAGGTTCAGCTAATTGCAAACGCTTTGAATGAATCAAATCTCACACTCAGTATATTAAGTGGGAGTCTCAAGCTTTTCAAGAATTAATAGAAACACTCTGGATGAAGCACAAGGGTGGTTTAGGGACTGCTGGAAGTTAAACAGAGAAAGCATGAACCTAATGATCACTCAAGTTAACTTCAAGTACACATTGGACTTTGCACTTCTTCCCAATTAAGGTCTCTCCCCTGACTTTTTAGGATTGGTGGGGCTTTGAGGAACAGCACCTAATGATGCTATGAGGGGGTTAGTACACACAAGAATTGGAACTGTGCTTAAACCAGCATCTTCTAAGTAGCAAACACACAGCAGCTGCAGGTTTGAGAGGTGGCTGCCAATAGTTTCTTCAGAGAACTGCTGCTGGTATGAGTTTACACTGTTTAAGAAATGTTGCCACATCTATGAAAACTTTAGAAATCACTCATGCAGCACAATCAACCTCTACCTGGGCATCGGTATCTTCAGAGAGGACCAAAGATGGTGGCCACTCACTAAAATGATAACTGCTCACCAAGCATGTAACTCAGAAAAAGAGAAAAACCTGAAGACCTTGCATTACTTTTCTAAACTCTGGAAAAGTTTTACAAATATAAAATTTCCATGAACTTAGTTTTAGTAACTGTAACAATAACTGGCTTTGTTCACAGTTCACCGTCTTGTCAACACTCCTGCAGATTCCTTTTAGTTCTAGAAATACAGGGAATGATGCTGCTGCTGCAAAATGTATGGTTTTTAATATTTGACATGCAAACACTGGTTCTATACAACAATCACCTGATCGCATTGGTTTTTGGGTGCACATGTGTGTCTACAGAGCTCAGCATGACAGACTTGCTCATATGACACCCCACAATAATCGAGGTCAGACAACCCGTTTTAAACTCACATGCATTCTTTCAATTTGCCAGCAGTGTTATGACTGTATATTTCACTTATGTCACTTGAACTGAGTGTGAACGTACAGACTTTTGCTCACAACACTGCATTTCAAAGAAGCTCAAGCAGCCATCCACTGATTTCCTTTGGAATACCGCCAGCCTAATATTTGTGGGCTTAAGGATGCTGGAGGAGGACCAATGACGTAGCTCACATCTAGTAAAAGTGTCACTGTTGTTTAGTGTAGCACCCTGTAACATCCTCAGAGCTCTGCCCATTTAGGCATTTGCTGCTGACAGATGGATTGACTCAGATGCGAGCCTCACCTAGCAACAGTAAGACACACAAGTGTACTGTGTCATGTTCCCTTACTAAACATTTGGTTTGTAAATCCTAAATGAACACCACAGCCAGGATTAAAGGGATGATGCTATGCTCTGCTCAGACATTATCTGAACTTAAATATTTATTCAGAATCTGGTGGGAATCCTGGATGTTTAACAGCTTGCTTTAAGTTGTGTTTGTTTCTGCATTTTGCAAAGTCTAGTTTGTGAAAAGTCAACTGCAAAGCAAAAACAAATGTTGGAACAATCAGTCCATAGTTTTGTGCATTGGTCCTTAAAATTCTGAAGCGATCAGCTTGTTTCAAAGATCCCTGCTTACTTCCCTACACCTTTTAAAGTGTGCGTCCTCTATAAGCCCTTCATTAGCTTTATGAAAATGACCTTCGAGTTTCTCTATCATGATGTAAATGTGCACTCCGGTGCACAGATTCGCTTTGACAGACTTTTGGTGCAACTGCACAATTACCCAACTGTCGACTCAGTGGGTGGAGGTGACAGAGGGTGGGGTGAGGACTGACAACCTTAGTCACCACCTTGCTTGTCATTTCAGCGTGCAGGTGCAAAATGGGTCAGTTAACAGTAACTTAACTCCTCGATTACTAGATTACGCTTCTTGTCTTGGACCGTTCCCAGTCTCACACTTGCGGAAGTCTCCCCCCCAATGAGGGATCCACCGGCTACAGTAAAATCTGATTTATGGGGGTGGGTTCTCTGTGGGAAGCAACGGAGTACCTCCGATACCAGCATGGGGCCGCTCAAAAACGAGACAGCCAATCTAATCAACTTTAATAAACTCCATCTTACCCCACGATCCCTTCTGAGTAGTTCCTGTCTTTCCATGGCGTGCCCGTGTAACCATCATAGTCTCCCGTGTTGGAGCCGCTGCCACTGTTCAAGAGGCTGGAATTGAATCCGAAAGTGCTAGCTTTGTTGTCTCTTTTTCTTTTGTTGGGGTGTCCGTCCGTGAGTCCCCTCCACAGCACGGCGACCCCGCTGCCCTGCTGCTGCCCCCCTCCGCCGACACCGCCCCTGCCAGCGGCTCGGTTGTTGTGGTTGGTATTCGTTTCCAGTGGTATAAAATCCCGTTGTTCGTTTAAGTCCCCCATTGAGGCCGACATCCCCTGAGTCTTGACGTCTCCAGTACCGGTGTTTGAGTCCCCGTTTCTGCTGGTGAGGACGGCTCCCGACGCCCCGTTGACGGTCGCTTTCAGGCTCGACGTGCTCTGAGATCCAGTGGTGTAGCTGTTATTTACATGCAAATAGCCGAGCCCCTGTGTCGTCTCCCAAATCTGCATCCACAGGTTGTTAGCGGGTCCACGTTGTTCTGGTTGAAACCAGGCGATTCTCGGATCCATCAAACGACACTGTAGGCACACCGCCCCCCCACCCCACCACCGAGCAATGCTCAGCTCGTGTGCAGCTAGCCAGGTCGCTAGCTAACGTTAGCTAGCCTGCTATAGCCTCGTTATAGCTGCTGCTAGCTGAGCTCCTCCGCTGACCGATACTTCGAGAATCTGGTAAAAACGCGTTGCTTAGCAGTGACAATACAGACAGTTGTCAACCAGTAGCATCCACGGGAAATAAGATAACAGTGCGAGTCAAGTATTAAAAATGGTAGCAGACGCCAAAGTTGCGGTAGAAGACTGGAGAAACGTGCAGGCGGTGCTTGTCGAAGTGCCTCTCTGACCCTTTCCTCCTGATCGTGGGTCTCTCAATGGCGGAGTGTACGTTTTTACTACGCATGCGCGGAGCGAGTGAAAAGGGGCGGAGACACGGCTCTTACGCAACAGACAACTGTTTTGTGTTACATAACAAGGACTGATTTATTATTCCCTCATCAAAGTAAAGTGGACTAGGTAAACCCGATTTATGATTACGGCCCAGCGCTCTTCTCAGCAATAAAGATTTGTAAATATACAAATAATCTCCCAGGTTAGAGATATACAGAGTGCTGCATAAACCATGACTAATCTACTTGTAGATGACAAGTCATAATATAAACTCCTAATTCAACTGTAAATACATACTACAATCTGTCAATTCGTGTTGAGGTAATCTATTTATAATTTACAAAATATCAAAAAGAATTGTAAAATAAATATTATTCCTCTATTTCTTAACAATCACTCAATTTAAGGTTGTTTTTGTTTGAAAAGCTGGAATCACAAAAAAACATTTGAGCATTTTTGTGATTCTGTTTTTTTTTTTGAAAATGAGAAGCAGTTCTCAAATAACTTACTAACTTGGTAAAATAAAGGTTAAATCAAATAAAAAATAATCATCTTACTCAATTTCTTTATTTCTCTTGATTTTTTTTCTTTCTTCATTTTATATTTTTGAAATTACACCATCTTTGATGCTTTAGCAATATTTTTACCTATATATACATACCAACAAAACATATCCAATTTAACTGATTCGCTAACTGCTTCAGCACTACTTGCAAGTAGATTGTACCTTTTTTATATGATGTAATATGGTGGGGGTCAAATGTAGCTGTGTTGCAGCTTGTTCTGTACAGTGTTTTTTAATCTTGTTAAAATGCAGTAAAATTGCATTGTAAGGACTTTGTTGTGTGTAGCAACAACAATCAGCATCAAACTATCAGTTACAGATACTTCAAATAACAGCATTTGGTAGGAGACATACAGATCCGTTGGGCTTACTGGTTCATTGACTGGTCATGTGGTGCAAAAGAAAAGAGACATCTCAAGAAATCATGATTCATTTAAAAAAAAAAAAAGGCATTTGTTCACAGCCTGGTGACACACTCTCCCTCAAATTAAATAGTTTTCTTTATTCAGTGATAAGGAGTTTTATTGATATTTTCCTAAAAAGTTTTCAGAAACCAAGACAAAAAAAAAAAAGGCCAAAGACTTGAGTTTGTCAGTTACGTAAAGCGTGATGATCGATGGATCAGGTGCAAAACAGATGACACGAAGGAGATTTACTTATTTCAAACCTGCTCTGTTGTAGCACAGGGCTGATTATCATCTTGTGAGTTTTAAAGACACCCAAACCTATTATCAATTATTTTAGAATACCACTGATAAGAATGCTTTCTGCTGTAGTGACTTGCAGACACAAATGTACCAGCAAGCTGTATGAGCTGAGTCAGTAATTGCAAAAATAAATAGCATTTGTTCATTTTTTTTTTTTTTTGAGAAAAAATATGATTCCAATGTATAATGTCCATAAAACAAAGTCTTCTCTTTGTCATTAAGTAGCTGATATTTGAATCATTATAACTATCCAGCTCTTAGAACAGCTCAGCCTCCTTGCAGCAGAAATGCAAATATCAACGTTAAGCCCATTGAAACATGGGATAAAAGGAAGGGGGTGAGAGGCAGTGTCAGCCATGATCTCTGAAAAATGCTACTGGGAGACATGATTACATTAAACAACTTCATGTTTGTAAATCTTTCTGAGTTAAATGAAAGCAAAAAAAAACAACAACAACAAAAAAACCTTATCTGCTACATGCAGCAACTAATAATTCTTAGTTTCCACTCTTTTTTTTTCTCTTCACCACAAATAAACTTTCACATCACTAATAAAACAGTAAACAATTATTTCAAGAATATAAACATAAATACTTAATGGTTTCAAAACCATATTCTGCCTCATTTCACACTCCCGTCCAAATCATATTGGTTCAACCGATCGGAATATGAAGTACGGAAAGTTCTCATTTTTTCACCACCTTCTCCAGGTAACCAATAAATCTCCTCAGGTTGACTTTGATGTTGTCCAGCACACACAGCTGCTGAGGGGTGTATTTGCCTTTTCCTTCTTTGCGTATCTGGTTGAAAAAATAAAAGCTATAGTTATTTAAAAGTTTGACACAATATGCTGGAGACATAAGAAAGATAGAAACTGTTGCAAATCAAAACTGCAACAGCAAAAAGCAAAGTGTAAAAAATATGGAGGAATCACTAAGAGCAGTGATCAGTAAAGATCAATTAATCCCTGGTACCTTGGCCTTGAAAACAGGTTGAAGTGCCTTCAGTGCAGGCAGTAAGTGGATGTTTTTCGCAGCTGTTTCTGCTTCGTCTCCATCCGCGAAAACATCAAATAAAGCGTCAAGGGCTTCTCCATTTACCACCAGGTCGGCGTCCCTTGTGGCAACTTGAAGTAAAGCGGTTCCAATCATCTGCGGGAGCAGAGGTTGTTAGACGAAGAACACATATTGCGAAAGAAGAAAAGAGACAAAGACGATACCTGAAGGGTTTCTGCAGTGCCCTTCTCTTTGGCTAACGTGCTGCCAGTGATGCCCAGGATGGCGACGGCGTTGACCCTCACACTGACAACATCGCAGCGGGTGGCTGCTTCGCTCAGGCTCATCAGCTGCTGGGGGGTCATACACTAACAAAAACAAAACCAAACACGCAAATATTGAGTCGTCCAAAACAAACATGGTCAACATCGATAACAGTGAGCTGGCAGGGGAGGTTCAAGTTTGACATAAATACAAAGTCTAGCTTCTGTGAAACGGCGCTGTATTTATCCAGTCGACAAACATGGAACTAAACTAACTTCACCAACTGTACACATGAACTCAGTTAACTGGACATGAGGAGCATTAGTCAGCCGGCAACAACAGAGCTATAATGTGTTCCTGCGGCTGCAACAGCATGGGGATTTAAAAGTTTGGAACATTTAGCAGACAGAGTAACAACTCATTTATATAACGGAGTTGCATTGTGGGAAAAATAAGATCAAGCATTTTAGAGATTGATCCGGGCTGGTGGCTAAAAGTCAGGATGTCTCAACCTCAGCTGCAGAGTGACCCCTTTTCAGTAATCGTCATAAATGACACTGTTTTGAATAGTGTGTGTTCTGTACCTGGGGGATATTTTTGGAGGCGATCATCTGTAAAAGAGACCGCATTGCACTGATGACTGCCTCGAGGAACTCCTCATCTTTGGTAAGCTCTAAAAGAAAAGAAAGAAAATGTTGAATGCCACCTTGCATATGTAGTTTTGGTTTTCACTTTTCACTATGATGCGATTCTACATCTAGACTTTGAACAACTTGCTTCCTTTGTATTACAAAAATAACAAAAGTAATAGAAACTGTGCAATAATAAAACAACGGGAGACCTGCGGCACCAAAGACCAGCGTGGACAGATGCTGTGCTGCTCCCTGCAGGGCCGCCGCACCGCCCAGAGACTCAGCATCCATGGTGGAGAGGATGCTGTGGAGGCACGTCAGCGCCCGGGACTGGACGCGCTGCATCCTAAAGGAGAGTGAGATGCTTTTTTTTATTCAAGAGCGTATAAGTGTGAAAAAGTGAAAGTAGACAACACAAAGTGCAACACATTCTGACCAGACAGTAAAGTTCAAGAGAAGATGAGAAGTAAAGAGGATTACTTTTTTATCAGGCCTCTCCAGGAGGGATTCTGATGGCACACGTCCATGGCTTCATTTCTAGGGAACTCTGTCTTTTTGAGAACCTTGAATAAAGAGAAGAAAAGTATACTATGGGAACCCTGTTTTTACAAGTCAGCCTGGTTGCATAAAGGCATTTATGTGAAAGAGAGAGCTTTGCTGAACTGCACTGGTAAGATATTTAATCTGCTCAGCCTGGGGGACAAGCTGGGTTGGGTTCAGTGCATAATCAGAATCATAATTTAGGTTTTATTTACAGTAGCACACACTTAAATGACAGCTTAACTACATTCACAGGCGAGTCAAAGCATTGTGACGCTGGGATGAACTCCTGTTTACAGCTGTTGAACAAGCTGAAGTGTGATTGATGAACTGCGCCACTATTTGCCTTTTCTGGTATGCTGTGGTTGATCAAGGCCCCGTGAACCTCAGCTGACAAACACAGTGGAGACATCAGGTTGGACAGTCCGTCACAAAGGCCATCCGGACCCAAGTCGCTCTCGTCACTGCTGGATTCCTCTTCCCACTCGTCATCAGAGGGGTCTGAAGAGGCGTAAAAACACAGGCTCGATCAACGAAAAGACGAAAAACAAACGTCGTCACTGGAGAGCAATGAACGGCATTTCTGGACACTCAAATTGTTCGTGTATTTCTTGCTGTGATAGGCTTGGCGATGGACAAACACATACTTGGTGGCTATGTCACAGGAAATAAATGTGATGAAAAGTGCCTGAGGTCAGCACTGATGTCCATGCCCACAACACTCACCGTCAGAGCAGCACATGTTGACAATGATCTCTAAGGACGTTTGCTGGGCTGTCAGCAAGGCCGTTGCCTCCCTCAGCTCCTCCTTGCCCCTCTGGACAAAAACAAGCAGCCATATGAGTCAACATCCTCCCAAAACAATAACTGTTAGCACTGTTATCACCCAGTCTGAGTTCAGCTGCCGACCACAAAGAAGACATTTAATCCTACACATGCATTTGAATATGTCCCGTGGCACTATTTTCCAGCTGTGATGCAAGAAAAGTGAAAAACTGTCTCAAGCGTGTCCATTTTGAAGGAAAAAAAAAATTAGGTTGAACCACTTGACATTTACTGATCACGCCAGTGTCTGTGTGTTCAGTAGCACTGAAACAAGGACACTTCCACAGCTGTGTGTTCACACAAGAAAGTGGCTCAGACCCAGATAACCCCATTGTGTAACCCACAACATTAGAGGGTATTTTGGAACTTCACCATGAATGTCATCCACAATCTTGGGGCTCTGGCTGTGACTGAGCTGAGAGGGACAGCTCTGTCTCGCTGGGGTCAGGTTTGGGGACTGTCAGTGTGGTGGAGGCCAGAAGCTGGTCCCCAGCTGAACCTTGCTGAGTGTCCCCAGTCTGCTCCCGCAAACCCGACAGTTTGTCTGCCCTGTCAGTCTGGCTCGCTCGCTCGCTAGTATGACTCACACGCCACCTTTTCAGCTGGCATTAACGTGCGCCTCAAAAACACAAAACCAGATCGCCTCCTTGCCATAAACACAGACTTTTGAGTATGTCACATATCAACACTTAAGACTGCTGCGATTCTGCGACTCCTGACAACTCACTGTTTTGTAAAGTCTCCCCGGTCATTGTTTAACCTCTAACAACTCAAAAAGCTATGGAGAACTTTTTTTTTCTATGAAAATAATCCCTTTATGCCTTAAATGGTTTAAATATAACTTTAGTCCTGCCTTAACTCCACTCTCTCTGCCGCTCGCTGCAGCTCGGGCACACCAGCTCACCTGTGACTCTGCTCCAACACTGTGAAACTACTCCATGCTACACAGTGATGAAATATTGGTGTAATTCAGCTGTACACGTTCAAACCAGAAACCGATTCTGAAGAAGAAAAGCTAAAGCCCCACTGCTATGAAGCCTCAGTGCATCATCAGTTCACTGCAGTTTCATGTAGAAAAGCTCAGTCATGGTGTTAACTAATTACTACTTATTAAAATGTTCTCAAGAAAGGATCTTGAACCACATAAATGATTAAAAAAGCAAATTGTATGCTCTTGCATGTTACTTGTTGACTGGAGAGAAATTTCACCATTTACCAAACATCTGGGAAATTTGCTTCAGGCTTGTTCTAAACTTTGACTTGTGAGTCAAAAACGTAACAAGAAAAAAGCATCTCTATTTCTAAACAGGGAGATGGTCTACAACACCTTTTATCAGGTACTTATAATGCAGTCCTGAGATACCTCCCCAGGTTGGATCACCACCATCCACACCTTGAAGCAGGTAAGTCTTCAATCATTAGTGAGCTTTGTAGTTACTTGATTTCTAATCAGTCGTTAGAACTGAGGAAATTTCTTTGATGAGAGGTGAAACGTCTTCAAGAACTCAAAAAGAAGTCGAGCTGATATCCTGTAGCACCTAACTACTGTGACCTGGATGACTGAGAAGCTACACAAATATATCCTCACTTAAGAACTTTGCTTAAAGCAGCTAAAAGTACAATAATTTTGAGTACCAACTGCAGCGAGTCTTTAATATTACATTTTATCAGATGCCCTCTCTCAGGCACAGAATCAGCCAATAGCAGGATGCCAAAGGTCATGGCTGCTTTACAATCTATGTACCTCTTGTCATGATCACCTTAATCAGATCGATACTAAGCTATTTTCTTGTTTAAAAATGCTGATAATCATATAGATATGTATGATAAGTATGGGTCAATGTTTAGTGACCACTCTGTGTTCTGAGCTTTTTGCATTTTTACAGCTGAAAAATGAGTGTGTCAGTTTTCTCTCGTCTACAACACATGCTTTGTGCTGATTTATGTGCACGCAGAGGCCAATATATCTGCATTAAGGTAATATCAGTCAATTCATCAGACAGATAATTTATCAAACTAGGCTAAATACAAATTGAAGCATTCTGTCAATGTAACTGGGCTCATATATGTCAGAAAAGTATGATTTACTGTTGCTCAGTCTCAGAGGTCAGAGGGAGAACGAGTAAGTAAGTATAGAATTTAAGCAATAACTACAGCATTAATATCCACATTTAATATTGAATTAAATATTGATATAAGAGGTGAGGCAGGTTGGACATATAAAACTGCCAAATTCTCCATTTCTGAATCTCTTCGTTTGAAGTGTGCCACAGTGGGACATGTGATGGCAAAAGAAGCCACTTACAGGCAGGAGGTCGGAGAAGTCATTATCAACCTTGACAGCTTTCCCATTTCTCCTCTGTTTCGGTGCTTCCTCCTCCTCGTCCATCTCCTCCACGGCGAGCTCCGCTGCAGCAGCCTCTTCTGCGTTGGTCTCAGCTGGTGCGTTTCTATGATGCAGCGCTTCTGCTTCTCTGAGTTCAGGGATCAGCGTACCTGCGTCCAAATCCAGACACCGTGACAAGGTGGCCACCACGGCGGTGACAGTCTGGGCCTGACGGGCAGCAGGCAAGCTCCCCTTCATGTTCCACAGCGTCCCTGAAAGACGCAGAGTCAGAGCTCAAGAACTGACAATAAGAACATCACAGTACTTCTCAGTTGCCATGTTTGTTTCTTACACTTCCAACTCCTGTAGTTCAGAGAGGACTTTATGTGATAGCAGTTAAGCTACAGTTTTGAACAATTCAGAAAAAAAAAAACGAGTAACAAATTGTACCTGCAGCTAACGTCCTGAGGAGATGGTGAGCCATGCCTGGCTGAGATGAGAGCAGCACATTCTCCAAGGCTCCGAGCACAGCAGTGTTCAAGCTACACAGCAGCTCAGGGTTGTCCTCCGTCACAGTGTGCAAACAGTGAGCTGGGGACACACAGAGGAGAGTCCCGCAGTTAAAGACTGGGTTCTCAAAACTGGGAGAACAGATTAGTTAGAGGTCAGGCCTCATTAAAGCCTACTAAGAACAACATTAACATCTGTAATTCCATGTAAAGTTCAGGAATATTAATAACATGACAGGCTGCATGTGGCATTACCTTTCACCTTTAATCTTTCTTTTCCCAATTTCATTTTTTTAGTTGCGTGTGTACTTTAAATATGAAGCTAGCAGCTAGTTAGCTTAGCTTAGCATAAAGCCTGGAAGCAGGGGGAGACAGCTGACCCTGTTCTGCTGAGTCAGCTGTAGAGGACTTCTAAAGCTCAACAAGTAACACACTGTACATCATTTTCTTAATCTGCAAAGAAAACTGAAGGGAAAAAAATAACACATTACAGTTTTACAGGCTCCGGGACTCTGCTAGTTACCGATCATCTTTACTTAAACTCGCTTTAGTGACTGAGAGTAGCATCGTCTCATCTAACTCTCAGTAAGAAATTAATAAGTGTCTCAAAAGGGTTGACTCTTTCAAATTATCTAAAAATAGCATTACCTCGTGACCCCTAGTAATATGTAATACCTGTGGAGGTCACGTGTGATCCTATTCCCAGCCCTACAGATGACACAGCATCTGGAAAACCTACCAGCAGATATGGCCAGCTCCACGTTGTGTGGCTGCCTCTCCAGACACTGGACAACCACATCCAAGAGACCCGACTTGTTGAACACAGACAGCGCCTGGCTGCTGCTCTCACTGGCGGGACATAGGAAGATGATCGATGGATGGGAGAGAAGCAATTAATACACAGCGTATTTGTGTCAATAACTACAGTTTAATGCAATGTCTATTAGAGGGATTTCCTGGATTTCTTCTGCAGCTGTAGCTACGGTGCCACTACCTGGGTGCTATGTATGGGAACAACCACCTCCTGGCTTACCATAGATTCCACAGTAAGTTCACGGCCTCGTTTGCCACATCCTCCACTAGGTTCTTCTGCTCTTTCATCGGCACGACGGCACTTTCAAAACCAGCACAGCACTGGAAACAAAACAACGGCGTGTTGCACATGTCAACAAAACATCAAGCGAAGCAGGTATGAACTTTGCCGTCACCCATATGAAAATGTTCAAATACAGTTTGAAAATAGGCTTCATGACTCAAGACACCCTCACTCAAAAAGGTCAACAGTGAGCTTGAATTCAACGCCGGGAGTCTATTTTCTCCCTTGTGCCCTTTTCAACAATTCACTACTACCTTTTGCTCTGGAATGACACCTAACTGCTGAGAATATCATAGCACGCTGCAGCAGCTGCTGATGAAGAGGAACCGAAGTGATGGGGTGAGCTAAAAGCAGCGGCGGAGTCTCACCTCTCTAAGCAGTGCTGTCAGAGGAGTCATGACGTCGTGCTTCACCATGTCCTCGCACACTTCCTGACCTCCACATGCACTCAGATTCCTGTCAGGGAGAGACAGAGCCAGACGCATACTCATCAGTTACTCCAGGGAGAACCACCGTCCTCCTCCCCGGCTGTTTGTAAATGTGTGAGAGCAGGAATCCCAACTGAAGGTTTATTTAGAACAACAGTCTGAAAGTCTTTGTTGCAATGTCGGTGGTTTTAGGGTCACATTTAGTCAGAAAATGGGTGAAATATTTTCATTATCATACCAAAAAGAATCAGATATGACACAATAATAACACAAGCCAGCACATCTTTCAAATCCTAACGGCACGTTCTATCTGCTTTCAGCCAGAGCTTTTTACTGGAGGATGGCGCCCCCTGTAGAACGACAAACACCCACACAGCACCACACTGAATGTCATCTTAACTATAGCAGGAGATGTCTATTTTAATCTTTTTGGTTTGTTTTTATTTTCTCCAAAGTTTTTAAGGGTTTTTCACATGATTGTTGCCTTTGCGTACACTGAGTATTTTTTAGCATCTATTTTCCGTTGTCATACCGTTACACACTTGTAGTTTTTGATCAAAAGGGTGCTACTTATATAAACATACCTTGGAAGCAAGCAAACTGAAAATGATAAGAAGGCTGACAACAAAAGAAAAATGGAAACTGGAACATGATGTCCAAATTCTGGGCAGAACTAAATTTTTGATTTTGCTAGACCAAATTAAAATCCTTCTTAAATCACAATGAGATTGTAATCTTGCCTGGGTAAATTTTAAATCTGCCTAGGCAGAATTAAAATTTTGATTTTGTCTAGACCAAATTGAAATCATTGATATGTAGTATTTGTACCAGTCTTGTGTGACTGTTAAACATGACAAAAGACCCACTAGCACCAGATGATGTGGAAACCCGATCATTCGGAGCACAACTGAAAAGACCCGACTGGCTCAGCTGAAAACGACAGTCAAGTGACATAAAAATAAATTTAAAAATCAGTGAATATTTGACTTACACAGAGGAGAAAGGAGATAAGTTATGGAAATATGGAAACAAATTAGAGATTGAGAGCAAAAAATAAAACTTGGTTGAGCAATACCGTGAATGCAGCATGGCTCAGAAACAGCACACAGAGAAGCCAGCAATAGCTTTTTAGAGTTTATGTGCAGAGTAATGTGAGAAATATGTGGTTTGTAGAGAAGATTTTCTTAAAAAAAAAAAAAAATATATATATATATATATCTATATATAAGTAGTAAAATATCTATAGTGTGTTGAGCAGGGGTGCCCAATCCTGGTCCTCGAGAGCCCATATACAGCATGTTTTAGATGTTTCCCTCTTCCAACACACCTGATTCACATGATCAGGATCGTTATCAGGCTTCTGCAGAGCTTGATGATGAGCTGATCATTTGATTGGGCATCAGGATTGGGCACCCCTGGTGTAGAGTTAGCATTTTTGTCCATGGGCACTTGGAAATTTTACGTACATGTTTATTCAAGTTTGTTGTAAAATAATTAATCACAACAATTCAACTTTTTTTCCTTCTTTTTTTTAAATGACAGCATTCTAATTGTTTCAAACAGCACAAAAAATATTTCTAGCGTCTCTCTCCTTCTGACCAGGGTTGTGCTGTTTCCATACAGGTGCATTACTCTGTGTTGCAGTGACAAGTGAGCCCACAGCGAGTCAAAATGTAACAAGTGCAAAAAACATTGAGAAAACTGCTTGAGGTTCAAAAGGTTAACAGCAAACGGTGCGACCCAGAATCGTTGCACTGAGCAGCCTGTCTCACTGTCAGAGCTTTGAGGTGACACTCGGTGGAACGTGGACGTTTGCTGTGACTAAGGTCTGCCGCTGAACTTATATAATTCACACTGACCTCCACCTGAGCAGAGGTCCAATCAGTTGTTATTTACAATTACATTACCTGATTCAAGTACTATTCTTTATTACTGTACAATATAACAAATACTAAATATTCTAACCTGTTGCATGCTGCATTTTCTGGCAGCCACTAAGTACTGTCGATCTGCACATAAGCGAGAAAACAGCGGAAGGATCATACAGCACATCACATGCTCAGAAGCATCCTTTATAAGTAGTCAAACATTTCACAGGGAACCTTTAGGAAGGTTTCCCCACCATCACCCCAAAACAGTTTGCTACAAAAGCCAAGTGAAGCGTTAATAATCACGCTGATAAATCGTCAAATAAGGCGCTCTGTCTCGATCGCTCGGGAAATCTTTTTTTTTTTTTTTTTCTTTTTTTTACTGAGGAAATGTTGATGAGTCAGAAAGGCACCGCTGTAATTAATAACATAAATAATGACTAAATTCTATTTAGTTTCAGGGTCTTGGTGTTGAGCATGTTGGCTCTCTGGGACCAGCAAGAAGAGAAAGCGGAGGAAACTAGGAGGAACGTGCTGGGACACGTGTTTCAGCCGAGACACTAACTTGTTCACTGGCTGTAACCCACTGAAGAGGCTGCAGATGAAATATTAAACAAGTTCATCTTTTATCTTTTTGGCATAAAACAGCCACGTCTAGAGTGTCCTGATTTCAGTACTTGCTATTTTTTGGAAGCACGGCATGTTCGAACAGGCATCAACATACAGGAGAGCGCACATACCGAAACTGTACTGATGAGGACAACAGGTTGAAAAAAAAACAACGAGTTGCCACATGTTCTCGTAGTTTAATCGTAGCAACTGGACTTGCGTGAGTTACCTGAAGACATTTCACCTCTCATCCAAGAGGCTTCATCAGTTCTGACTGACTAGTTGGGAGTTCCAGATACTTATATCCTTATTAAGAACCTTCACAGACACGTGTTATTCCCCTTTTCCATTACACACATTTGGACGTTTTATATCATTGAAAGTTTGTCACTAATGACAGGACAGGAGGATATTAGTATGTCAATTGCCCCGTCATTACAGGGGGAACACACAATTTGTTCTTTGACCTGTTGAGAGAAAATGTTCCTCTGCTCCTTCTGTATGTAGCTGCCACAAACTTGTTGATACGCATTTCCCAAAAGAGTCCTAATGCTAAGACAATCATAGCACCAGGACTTGAAGAATCCCTCTGGGGAAAATCAAGGTTATTCCATTGTTTACATGCCCATATGGTGTTCTTTCATATGGTGAGTGAAAGAAGGCGTCCACAACATGGCTGAGCATTACTGATGACAAACCCACGGAGCCAAGCCTGTCTGTCTGCAGGGTGGGGCTGTCTGTATCAGTATTCTGGTTTAACTCTCCACTGTGCAGCGTTAGAGCAGAGTTGTAGGTGAGCTGGTGTGCTATAGCTGCAGCGAGTAAGATGCAGGGATCTGGACATTCTAGTAGAAGCGGTGGTGAAGAGTTATATTTAAGTCATTTAAGGCAGGAACTCACGGTGAAAAACATTTACATAAGTGAGATTTTAGGAATTTAATCAATGACTGGAGAGGAGATAATACATTATTTTGTGAGTCCAGGTTTGATTCAAATGACTTAGATTTGTTGGTGTATTCCACACTCTACACTGCACCTGTCTAGTCTCACTCCTGACTCACCTGAGTGCTCCGGTGGCGGTCTCCCTGACAGGTAGGCTGCTGTCCAGTAACATGGGGCCCAGGCGTCTGACAGCATCCCTCTGGAGGAAACCTGGGATGGTCTGGCTCTGCTGCACCACCCGTGAAATGCTGGCACATGCAAACTCTCGGACATCTGCGCTGGGACTCTGCAACTATGGAAATACGTTTGGTGAAGTTTTGATTTTCACAGATTTGTTTTTTTTTAATGACAGCATCTACATAAAGTCTAACATCCACACATCTGGCTGCTGTGTATTCACCTCATATGTTACAATCCATGACAGGATTTAAAGTCTAAACATGTGATCACACACTTGTTTACTTACACTGAAAGTCACTAAATGCAAAGTGATGAGCACTAATAAATAACACATTTACAATGAACGTGTAAACAAAAACCTCACCAACGTTAAACGACAAAACAATTAGTCTGAAATTAGGTTCAGATTATGTTCTTACTTTTTCCAGCAACTCCGCAGCTGGACAACCGTCATCGTCGAGCTGTTCCTCTTCAGCGTCCACCTCCTTCACAGCATTCACCGGCAAACCGACCGAGTTGAACTGCGGACGTTTAAACTTTGCGGTTTTACTTTTACCCATTTCAACTCTGATTAAAGTGCGAGCTGCGCATCTAACGTTGATTTTTTTATTTTCTCGTGTTCCCTCCGCCTTGTTAGCGATCAGCTCTCACACACAATCCGGCTCCAGCCTGGTCGGAGGCCATGTGGAAGTTTGGTCTCTGCCGTAAAATCGCTCGTTACTAACAGAAAGCAGCGACGCTGTCGCAAAAACACGGGAAAGGCTGCGGTGCAATCATATGAACGACAAGATGAGACATATTCTTACATCTGATGTATTTATTAGGTAAATAACTTTAAAAATAGAAACATTTAGATAAAATACACGCCTAACATCAGAAACAGAAATAAACACATCTGAACTCACGCTTAATGAGTAAAACAGGTCAAAGGTTACAGGAGCAGATCAGCAGCTTCAAGAGTGACATCAACACAGTGACAATGTTAAAACATCACATCAGTTCATTTCCTTGTTCCCAATGCATTTTCCACCACTATGACAAGAACCCGCCACAGTGCTGCTCCGCACGCCCAAAGGTGTCAGTGGCTGTAGGCATGATCAGCTACATTGTCTGAACAGAGCACACGTGCTTGTTGTTATTGGATGTTTGGTCGTGGTTTCAGAATAAGTTTCCCCGTCTGTAAAGAAATTTTAAAAAAAAACAAAAAAAAAAGTGTTAGCAATTTAACAGACATGTGAGTCATCTAAAAAAGCCTACAGGTCAGTGTAAAAATGAATCTGTTAACTCACATCATCACAGGACATGTTGTATTCTGCTAAAACTGTACGGCAGCGGGCAGCGATACTGAAGAGGCAAAGGTCAAAGATGTTAACCAATAATGTATAAAGGAATTTATGACGTCCGTGTAGTTGCCTGACCTTTAAGCCAATGCAAATACACAGATCAGCAACATTAAAATCACAGACAGGTGAAGTAAACCTCGGCTCCAGCCTGAATGTGGATGATACTTGGACACATTACACAGGCCTAAACAGTGCTCCAGACAAAGCCACCCACCCAGGTAGCAGCGCTTTCCTACAGCAGCAGCCTCCCCCAGCAGGATAACACTCCCCACCACGGCTTGAGGAACACAACACAAAGACCAAGGCATTTATTTCAAAAGCACAAAGGATCTGCTGTCAACTTTCCAGTACCAGACATCACAGGACATCCTAAGAGGTCCTGCATCTGTGCCCAGACGGGTTACAGCCGAGGCAAGAGGGACAGCAATTTTAGGTTTTCATTTTAATATTGTGGCCGAATGGTGTGTACCGTCATGTCATTTCATGTGAACTGAAACAGATAAAGGATACATTGATGGTGCCACAACTCGTTTGTGAATACCAGCAAAGAAAAGAGCTATTAGAGTGATGCAGCTGATGGTGAAGAAGGGATGATTCCAGAGTGATGAAAAGAAAGACACCTGCAAAACAAAGAAACGTCGATGTGAATGATAAACTACATTTTTCCATTTGTAGAGCTTATTTACAATAATGGAGTACGGTGGAAAAATCTTTGGGTCCCGCGGTTGCTAAAGCATATGGTAAATTGAAGAGAATAGACATGTTTTAAAATTGTATAGCAAGTCCGACTGTGAAAAGCATGAAATATTCCTACAACATTTAAAGGCGTTTTCTCCACTTCCATCTCCTTCACAATGTAGGAGTTTGAGTGCCATTTCAGATAACCTAGTGTTGGTGGTCGGACTGATGCCACCAGCGTAAAGTCTGAGACAAGCTGCTGTTTAATGAACATAACACGCTGACCCCAATGTTTGGCTTACTGTTTTGAGTTTATGACAGACATAAACAATGTCCTGCTGTTTTTGAGGACAGACTAATCTGCTCTGGTGATGCAATAAACACAGCTCTCAGGCATCTGATGCTGCAGATATTTTCATGAGACACAATATCTCAGCTTTCTCTGCAAATTTAGCCAAAACCTGTCTATGTTTTGTAGTGACATCGGAATAATTTCCCCATTCTAAAACGTCATATTTAACGTATCGGTAACATTATGTGCATCAGTGTATGTTAGCACATTGTCAGTTTAATGCAGAAGCTGCTAAAAAAAAAAATAGCCACCTTCAAAGTCTCAATGCTGCAATATTCCTGTTAACAGAACAGTTCATTCACTTTCATTGCTGTTGGGCATAATGTTCATAAATAGGAATGCGATGTATAATCTGTCTGTGATTGAGTTTCCCTTGGAGCCAGGAATGAAACAATTTGATAAGCTCTTCCGCTAATACATACCTTCTGTGTGTCGGGGTCTATTAACCAGTTCCAAGCCCCAGTCGCCGTACAAACAGACACCACTATCAGAATCACTGAAACAAGACGTAGGAGTGAGATGTAGCGCAACATGAAATTCGATTTACCACATCGACACAATGCAGATAATTTTTTAACACAAGTCTTGCTATTCATTTGGTATCATGATTCTTTCTTTGACAGTCTAAGAGAAAAACATCAGGTAACACATACACAGAAACGACTGACATTTTAGAAAATGCAGGTGCCATGTCAGCCCCTACATCTCCTCTGCTATAGTTTAGACAATCACCAGTAACAGTTACTTACTTCTCCACCTGCCTGTAGCAGGTTGCAAACACGAGACATACTCTGTCAGTCTTCTCTCAAAGGCCTTCAGATCTATAGCACAAATTAGGGTAAAATTAGTAGACTCACTACCTGGACAAAGCATCATGACCTAAAAAATGTTCCATCTGGTCTTTTTTACAATCATCTTTCCTCAGACAGACTGTAATGAACCTGAATCTTAATATAATGTCAGTCTCAGGTCTAAGGCTGAGATCGTGTCAGTTTTGTATTTAAATGACCACTTCAAGTAAACTGAAGCACACTGACAGGATGCAGCTGTCTTGCTTACGTTTCACTTTGAAGCTGCTTGTGTCTGGGCCAATGTGCTGTCTTTATATCTTCATTTCTCACAACAGAAACCACAAAACTTCACAAGCAAATATGTGTTAGCTAAAAACAACACAAACGTATTGACGACTGAATGTCTACTGTCACTGAAGCTAGCACCACATGCTAAGTGTCGCGAGCAAACTAGCCAGCTAGCGTTCCGTTACGTCTAACATTTGAGTCTTAAGACTTTTCTTTTAAATTTATTTTGTGCCTAAAGCTAGAAGGCTAAACAACAAGTCAATGGCTATTTGAAAAAGCGTTAATTTAAGTTTGTTTGTGTGTTGGTTACCTTCGGCCTGTTCCAAGGAGTTCATGTCTGAGCCTACTACAGCCGCCTGCTGTTGGCTGTGCCGCTGCCTCAGCTGAAGGACAGGCCTGCAGACCAATCCGCATTGGCTGTGTGCTCAGCTGAAATCTGATTGTGCGAAAATCAGATGAAGGGCGGTGAAAATGTCATAGCCCCGCCCACGTGATTTGTCAGGTCCAGGCTGGCCCTCCAGACTGGAGGTGGCGCTGTTTCTACTAGTCAGGAAAAACTAACACCTGTCTCTGCTGTTCCAGGAGGCCTTTACTTTTTTTTTTTTTTTACACAAAGACATATAACTGAACGTAAATTTAGTTTTATTTTTCCAAAATATAACCAAAAAAAATGGCAAAGGAGCTAAGGATAACAGTACATAAAAAAATAAAAGTGCCAGTACATCTATAGGATTCAAATGTGTTCGTTAATTATGCAGGTTTAAGTCTCTAACTGTGACAGTTCAATCTGTTACATTCTTGACTTAACTATTGGCATAGACTTTATTTATTTCAAATCCTACATCATTTATATGTTTATATTAAGAAAAGGAAGTGAACGTGTGGTTGAGCAAGAATTTATCATTGTTATTTACAGCTGATAATGTCTCAAGATGGTTTACTACATACACATTTTCATCTTTTCATCACTTTAGGCACAGATTAACATTTGCCCTAGTTCATGCTGGACTGCCAGTTCCCACCTGGATTTTATGCTGAAGTGAAAAACTTCAGTATATGATTTAAATGTCAGATTACAACCCTGGGCCTGCAAAAGTGTAGGTGAATAAAATGAAATGACATATTTCAAGTGCAATTTTACTTCTTTTAGTCCAACAATTGTATAATCTTCATCACACAAAACATACAATCAGGTCAAGTCATGCCATCATTTTAAAACTATATCAAAACACAATTTCTAGATTTTGTAGTGTATTTTGTTGTTTATTGGCTGCAGTTTGTTTTGCAGCTTTATATTGAAGTGTTCTCTCAAAATTTGCTCGATCTCATCATCTGTTGCATCTCTTATTTCAAAGGCATCAACACCTTCCTCAGGTTTGAAGGTGACCTCACTGTAGGTCCAGCCAATCAGGGCCTTGAATCCTGTGGGCGTTTGCACAGAGCAGATGGACTTATTGGGGAACAATGAGACCGGGTCAGTTTGGAGTGTGTGGTTTGTCTCTAAGAAATGTTCAACCCCGCGAGGTTCCAAAGTGAAGCAGTAGATCTGATTTATTTCATTCCTGTTCACCAGGTGTGATTCAGCAAATTCTGGATTGACAACCAGTGGTTTTCTAGCAGTCTTTTCCAGCACCCAGACGTCTCCTTTGTCTAGGAGACGAAAGACACCCGCTGCCTGTGGTTGGTCTTTTCCAGAGATGAGCTCCAGAGGTTCTCGCACCTGAAAGGACACCCCGAAACTCACATCCGTTATATAAGCCTTCCCATCGATGACGACTTTGTTGATGAGATGAGTGTCGACGGACCGAAACTCATTGAGGACTCTGTCGAAAACTCTGGAGCCCAGCATCGTCGTCTCATAGCCCATTTCTCTCAGCACCCAGTTAAACAGATAGTTGTTCTCAAGGCACCAACCTCCACGGCTGCTCCTCACCACCTTATTGAAGATCACCTCAAGGTCCATGGTGATCTTCTCGCCACAGTGAATGCTGAGGTTCTCAAATGGGATCGCCATG
>NW_007579872.1:25633-31212 GCF_000690725.1 Stegastes partitus
GAGACAGACAACCAAGCACACTCACATTCACACCTACGGACAATTTAGTCAAAGTCAGAAGGGGGCTGCAAGGTGGCTCGTTGGTTAGCACTGTTGCCTTGCAGCTAGAAGGTCGTCGGTTCGCAGCACGGTGAGGACACTTGGGATCTTTCTACGTGGAGTTTGCATGTTCTCCCCGGGTTCTCCGGCTTCCTCCCACACAGTCCAAAAACATGTTGAGGTTAATTGGTGATTTTAAATTGTCCGTACATGTGAATGTGAGTGTGCTTGGTTGTCTGTCTCTAAGTGTAGCCCTGTGATAGACTGGTGACCTGTCCAGAGTGTCCCCTGCTTCACCCTGAGTCAGCTGGGATAGACTCCAGCTCCCCCACGACCCTACTGAGGATTAAGCGGTGCATAGATGGATGGATGGAAGTCAGAAGTTTACAACCATTTCCTTAGTATTTGGTAGCATTGCCTTTAAACTGTATGACTTGGGTCAAACGTTTTGGATATCCTTCCACAAGCTTCTCACAGTAGTTTGCTAGAACCTTGGCCCATTCCTCCTGACAGAACTGGTGTAGCTGAGTCAGGTACCAGAAGAGAAATTCTCTTTCTCTCAGGAGGAATGGGCCAAAATTCCAGCAAACTATTGTGAGAAGCTTGTGGAAGGATACCCAAAATGTTTGAACCAAGTCAGTTTAAAGGCAATGCTACCAAATACTAAGGAGATGGTTGTAAACTTCTGACTTTGAAGAAAATAATAACAAATTCTCAAAAAAAAAAATTCTCTCTCTCATTATTCTGGCATTTAGCAAATGGAAATAATAAAGTTATGTGTCTTTTTATACAGCATATGTAAACTTCTGTATCTTCATTCTCATTTGTTAAATGTGGTGTGCCACAGGGGTCAGTTATATGTTTTTATTTTCATACTGATCATACACTGATGCACATGCTCTCTGGATCCTCTGAATTCAAACAAAACTGAAGTTCTTATTACTGGACAGCAGCACATGGCCAAACAAATTCTGACATCAGCTGGCTCACTTTTAGATCATGTCAGGCCTGTGCTTAAAAACCTTGGTGTCTGGTTTGACTGTAATCTGAGTTTTGAGCAGCTCATCACTAAGCTTGAGCAGTCATGTTTTTACCATCTTAGACATATTTCAAAAACACGGTCGACTTCAAGTTTTAAAGACAGCGAGGCTATTTAACAATCTTTTTATTTCAGCATATTTGGATTCTGTAACGACCTTTGAACCTGCCTGAACAAGAAAGGATCAGGTCAGCTAAGGACATCATGTTGTGCTTTTATGTCTTTATATCTGATGATTTTATGACTTTTCTGTTTTATTATGCTGCCTTGAAAAACAACTTGTAACCTGGACTTTGAAAAGTGTTCTCTAGATAAAGATTATTAAATTATGTTGGCTAGTGGTTGGTTTTGATTGCTAATTAACTTGAGTTAAATATTAATGCACAGCGGACAGTACAGCGTCGGCTCACTGGCACGACTACTTTATCAGCAAGCTGTTCTGTCTGGTCACTCCTACGACCAGCTACTGTCATGGCTTTATTTCAAGTCTGTTCCAAAACAGCTTTCTGGACTGGGTCACATAGTTTTTTGTTTATTGACTGCAAGTTATTCTGCAGCTTTACACTGAACTGTTCAAAGATCCAGTTTACCAGAGGAGCCATGAAAACCAATTCTTTTGAAGTACTCTTCCAAATTCATCCAGTCTGTAGTATGCGGGTTAATGCATTAGATTACAGGGTTTGCAGAGCAATTTCAGCTGCCTCAAAGCTTAACAGATTTTTTCTTTATTATTTTATTTTCATTGCAGTGTAGTGTGAACATTTGCATCCGGGCACATTTAACATTTCCAGATAGCTCTTGAACACACCACCAGTGAATTGGATCAACTCCTCCCATGGCCACGCCCCTGACTGAGGTTATTTAAAGCAGCTGTGGCAACATGGCCACCATTATGTCAAAGCTTGAGTGCCACATGAGCTCCTTTGTGACTCTGAGGTAGGTATTGTAATCGAAGGGTTCTGACTGTTTTAAAAAGTTTATTCATTCATATGCACGTGACGGTGAAGTGCATTTGTTTGACAGTCTCGTTTGCCTCATATTGATGTCTGTTTAACTGAGGTTTGTGATGCCAAGTTTGCCTGCCTTGGTGTCATGTGTATGTTGATTGATGTCAAGTCTGCATAACACAGACAGATATACCCAGGTATGACTTATTTTGTGCAGCCATTAACAAGAGTGTGACGGCCTGCAGTCGGGCAAAATGCACACACAAAGTGTACTACTATGGAAACATATGTACAGGTTCTGTATAAATAGAACTGGTGGGCCGTCATGAACGATGAGTTTCACCCACCATCCTCAGTTAAAATCAGCAAGAACGCTCCATGCAGAAATTACAGTGACAGTATTATCAAACTTTATTTATAATTTATATTTTTCAAAAACAAAGTGTTTGAAGGACAAATTGTTTTTTTAAAAAATTACATAAAAAATGCTAAAAACAAAACAAAAAAAATGTAATAGTTGAGAAGAAACTGCATATGAAGTCGGAGTGAAAAAAGCAAAGCAATACAAAATACCTGAAATTTTCAGCAAACTTTTAAATATTTAAAAGAAGGCTGTAATAGCAAATAGTTTTTAAGATGTTACCTAATCATTTCAATCCAAACCCTACCAATGTACATTTAGAAAAACAGGTTTTTAAAGTGAATTAAAAGAGGATAATAACTTTACCAGTCTGATCTCTTCAAGGAAATTTGTCTGCAGCCAACATTGTGGAAAAGCTACCAGAGTCTTAGCTGAAGACCTCCAGTTATTTTTAAAGAGCTGGAGTGAAGTTGAGTGTGAATCCAGCCATAAAAGTTAGAAATATCTTAAAATCCATTCTAAAATCCAGTGGATGCCAACAAAGAAAAGGGATAATGGGAATAACAGGCTCTCTGTCTTTGGTGCTGTAGTTAATGTGAACTCTGATTTTAGTCTCCTGAGCTGCAGAACACAAGACTGGACAAGTTGGTCATCATGCCTGTTCCAGCTGAGGATGGCATCAAACATGACTTTTGCAGTCTGCTTTCAGACATGGATCCCAGATTTTTTTTTGGAAGTATGGGCATTAACTGTGCCGGAGACAATTACAATTACATTCGTCTGCTCAAAATGTCCAGTACTTGAGGTCAAGACAGTTAAAGTTCATCATAAGACTTAAGCAGAAGCTTTCCACACAAAGTATGTAGTCAGATGAACATCATCGTTTAGGTTCTCGTGTCTAACACATGTTGATCTGTACTAAGAATTGCCTTTGTGGAGGTAGAGAGGCTCCCTTCTCCCTTATCGTGAGGAATGAAGTGATCACTTGATAAACAAACCTACTGGCACAAATAAAAATGCACAAATACATTAAATGTGCCTAATATGCATGAAAAAGTTAATGCATCTAATATCTAAGTGTCACAATATTATACAGGTGAGTAGACAACCTGGATCTTAAGTTTTTTTCTGAGTTGTTCATAGATATGGTCTCTTAAGACAAGCTTCAACCCAAAATCATGGTGTGTGTGTGAGGTTTTTTTCAGAGTGTGTAAAACGATTTGTTGCACACAGGCTTTAGTTTGTTCTGCAGCTTTATATTGAACTTGTCCCTCAGAATTAGTTCTATCTCATCATCTGTTACGTCCCTCATGTCTAAGACGTCAACACCTTCCTCAGGTTTGTAGGTGACCTCACTGTAGGTCCAGCCAATCAGAGCCTTGAATCCTGTGGCTGTTTGCAAAGAGCAGATGGACTTATTAGTGAACAGTGACGCAGGATCTGTTTGGAGTTTTTGGCTGTTATCAAAGAAATGTTCAGCCTGGCGAGGCTGCAGTGTGAAGCAGTAGATCTGCTTTGTGTCCTTCCTGTTCACCAGACTTGATTTGGCAAATTCTGGATTGACAACCAGTGGTTTTCTAGCAGTCTTTTCCAGCACCCAGACGTCTCCTTTGTCTAGGAGACGAAAGACACCCGCTGCCTGTGGTTGGTCTTTCCCAGAGATGAGCTCCAGGGGCTCCCAAATTTGGAAGGACAACCCAAAACTCACATCCGTTGTATAAGCCTTCCCATCGATGACGACCTTGTTGATGAGATGAGAGTGGAGGGGCAAAAACTCATTGATGACTCTGTTGAAAACTCTGGAGCCCAGCATCGTCGTCTCATAGCCCATTTCTCTCAGCACCCAGTTGAACAGATAGTTGTTCTCAAGGCACCAACCTCCACGGCTGCTCCTCACCACCTTATTGAAGATCACCTCAAGGTCCATGGTGATCTTCTCACCACAGTGAATGCTGAGGTTCTCAAATGGGATCGCCATGATGTGCAGCTTGTGGATCACCTTCAGTGTTGCCAGATCTGGTTTATCATAGGAGCCGTGGAAACCAATTTTTTTGAAGTACTCTTCCAAATTCATCCTGCCTGTGAAAAGCAGGTTGATGCATGAGTTTATTGGCTCAGCATACTTGTTGAAACAGTTGCATCTCAAAACTCAGACAAGGTCGTTTGGTGCATTCAGTTCAAATCAATAAGTATCAATTCATTGTTTTCAGAAGAAAAGAAAAAAAAAAGCAGTCCCAATCAGATTGCAGAAATGGCCACATTCCCCATACATAACAGTTGCATCTCAAAACTCAGACAAAGCTCCTGTAACTTCTCTTGATCAAGTCTGATTGTGACACTGCAGGTGTTTAGTAGCATTCAGCGCAAATCAATAAGCATCGTTTTATGGTTTGTGTTCGCTGATTTGAAAAACACCTTGTAACCTGGACTTTATAATATAATAAAGATTATTATATTATGTTGGCTAGTGGTTGGTTTTGATTACTAATTAACTTGAGTTAAATATTGATGCACAACAGACAGTACAGCGTCAGCTCACTGGCACGACGACTTTATCAGCAAGCTGTTCTGTCTGGTCACGCCTACAAACAGCTACTGTAATGGTAAATGGTAAATGGACTGCACTTATATAGCGCTTTTCTACCTTAGCAGCACTCAAAGTGCTTTACAGTACAGTACAATCATGCCATTATTTCAAGTCTTTTTCCAGCAGATTTTCTGGCCTGGGTCACATAGTTTTTTGTTTATCTTCATTAAATGTAACTAAACTTTTCCTGTTTTAGGTCAGTTAGGATTACATAAATTATTTCTATTTGCTAAACATGAGTGTAATAGCAGTTTTTCAATGTCCTGTAATTGCCATTAGTACACAGGTGGAGCAGAGTGAACCGACACAGATCAGAAAACAGAATCTCCAGTCCATATACTTGCCTTTAGTAGATGTTGATTTGATGGTACGCACGAAATGATAAGACAGCGGTTTCCGATAGTGAATCTGGTATCTGTGCTGGTTTGATGCTAGTCTGCTGCTGATCTGGTGAGAACTGTTGGCTCTCCCCGTACCTGTGCCCTCCTCTTCCTGTCACCTGTGCCCTCTATATATATACATCCTATGTCTAATTACTGCCACCATGTGTCCAAACACTAATAATAATATTAATAATGATCCACATCAAATTACTTAGGGACAACA
>NW_007579872.1:31759-34155 GCF_000690725.1 Stegastes partitus
GTTTTGTTTTTAGCAGTGCAGATGAATGTGTTGCTGACTATGATATGTTTGTACCTATTTTACTAATAAAGTGGAGTCAGTGAGAGCCTCTGTTACCCCCAGTTCCACATAGTTCAATGTGCTTTAACCACAACAGAAGGCATCACACAAACACATTTAATTTAACTTTAGTTCTACTTTTACAAATAGAAAAAACAAAACACACACAGGAGCTATGGTAATAATTGCATAATAGTACATAAAAATAAAAGTGCCATTACATTTATAGGGTTCAAATGTGTTTATTAATTATGCAGGTTTAAGTCCCAAACTATTGACATAGACTTTATTTCAAATCACACATCATTTTAATTGATCAAAGGGATCAATAAAGTTCTATTCGATTTTTATGTTTATTTTAAGAAAAACCCAACACCAGATTGTGATACTCTGGTGGCACTGAAGTAAGGTCTGCGGAAGCCATCAGCAGCTCACCCGGGCTTTTCTCCGGGGCAGCGAACCTCAGGCAATGTGCGTGACATGAGACGCTCCAGCTGGAGACGGTCGAGGCTCTCCCATCCAGGTGGGGATTGTGTTGTCACAGCCAGGGGAGACACAACACAACAGGGGATAAAGGTGACGAGATAACAGAGCTGGATGCTCTCTCGGTGGTTCCCTGAGATAATCAGTGATAGAGGAATGGTACGGTGAGTGACTTGGCGAGGAGTCTGCCATCCAAGGAGTTAGTTGTTTGTGTGGTTTTTAATAGTTCAAGAGGGGCGTTTATTTGGCTAGCGAACTCGAGAGCAATAAAATCATCGGCCCCTGAGTCAATTCAAACTTGTAGAAGAAACGCCCGAGAGTCAATGTGCAAGCTGCATGGGTTCATCCGGGGGACCGATGGAGGTGGCGTCCTGTCTGGACTTTGGGATGGAGGAACGGGGTTTTAGGGGGAAACACTGGGGAAGGCGTTGGTCTCATAGCCCTGACTGCTCTTTCTCTCCTTCGCTCCCGCAGCTGATTATCGACTTTTATGGCCAGAGAGAGGAGCTCCTCAAGAGAGGTGGGCGCTTCAGGCGATGCCAGCAAATAATGCCATCAAAGCGAGCTCATCCCATTGATATTCTGCAGCCAAAATTCTTAAATGGAAAAATGAATGGCCGATTGTGAGCCCTGTCAAATCAAATAGCCTGATTAGAGCCTCTTGCCCCTTCACAGGATGAGGAAAAATTTTGCAACGCTCTGCGGTGAAAGCTTCGTAAGAGCTTCAGAGAACCGACTGGTTGTGCCAAGTGCAGTGGCCCACTGGGCTGCCTGTCCACGTAAAAGAATACAAGAGGCAATTTTGGCTTAGTCAGTCAGATAGCTTACTGGCTGCAGATCAAAAACCAGTTTACAATTTAATAAAAAACTGCAACATCAACCCGGTTCCCTGGCATAAGGCTCGGGAGTAGGAAACTCAGGTTCTCTGGGGGGAGGAGAAGAGGGAGCAGTAACAGGAAGTACTCACAGGGAGATCAGGGGAGGATTCGGCACTGACTGTTGATCCAGCTGGGTGGAAATCCCTTGTACATTCAGGGAGAGGGTCTGGAGGGAGTCCGTCAGCCCGTGCAGAAGCTGGTGGTGTTTACCAAGCAGGATCCCTTGGGCATTCAGAGCCTCCTTCATGGTGCTATGGTATGCTGGGTCAGTGTTTCTTGGCCAGACAATTCTGTTACGGCCCGGTGGCCGAAGTACGTGAGTTTAGACCCAAAATGAGAGGGAGATAGGCCAAAGGGAAAACAGGCTTATTTGGGGAATCCGGAGGTGAGGGACACCCGGAGGCAGATGAGGGATCCGGGGCAGGTGCAAAGGTTCCAGCCAGGGGAAGAGGGTGATTTCCCGTACAGGTGCTCGTGGAGGGGAAAGTCTGACTCGTGTTCCGTGGAGTGAAAGCTGGCGTAGAATATCAAACGGCTGGACGCTTAAGCCGGTGGAGGGGACGCTGGGAAGCAAAGAGAGACAAACAGGTTACTCGTGAGCTCGAGAGTTCTAAGTTTTAGCCACATCAAACTTAGTAAACACAACTAAGCGGCCTGATGTACCACTCGAGGAGTTGGCAAACGTCTGGCACTGGAGCCCGGCTGAGCAGCAGCTTTATCCAGTGCGCTGATGTGGACAATGAGCTGCAGCTGTGCCAGCGTGGGAACGTCCTCCTCCAACCAGCCCCGCCCAGCCTGAAATAAACAGCACAGCCAGCCAAAAACACAGACAACAACAGAAATCCAGAACTACAAAATAAAACAAGTCCACAATCACAACAATAACATATTTAAAGTGAAATTTTACTTCTTTTAGTCCAACAATTGTATAATCTTCATCACACAAAACATACAATCAGGTCAAATCATGCCATCATTTTAAAACTAAATCAAAAC
>NW_007579872.1:34260-81890 GCF_000690725.1 Stegastes partitus
GATGTCTAAACACTAATATTCTGACTGACCATTTAAATTTCATCTGCTTCTGCACATTAAATGGTGCAGCACCTCTATAGGTCACATCTAAGTTGCATGAAAGAACACAGCTTGGATCAGCAACAGCCTCAGCAGCTGTGACAGGGACTGTAGGAAGGTAGAGCAAAGATGGAAGAAATCTGGTCTTCAAATACGTCACAGCATTACAAAAGACTCATTAGTGGCTATTAGAGTGTGGTTATGTGTCTGGGGATGATCAGGTAAAGACCCAAATGCAGACAGTCAAGGCAGGAAGGTTGAGGCAAAAAGAAAAGTAAAAAACTTTAATCAAAACTTAACAGAGGTCAACAGGTGAAGACACAAGTTGATGAAGCAGACAAGGCACAGGTGATACTAGTTAGGAAAATCAAAAGAGGAGGGAAGCAGATGAAGGAAGGAAGTAAAACAACAAGAGACACACAAGGACTGGGACCTTTAAAAAAAAAAGTAAAACACAAAGGAAACTGAACTTAACCTTTTTCGCTCTCTCACTGTCTGACATTAAATCACACTAAACGTTTCCTGTTTTCGATCATCTTTCTCTGTTGTTCCAGGATATCTTTACATTTTTTATTTTTTTTGCAAAAGGCATCACACAAACACATTTAATTTAAGTTTAGTTTTACTTTTAAAATTAACAACCAAAAAAAATGTACAAAGGAGCTATGGTAATAATTGGAACATGAAAATAAAAGTGCCAGTACATCTATAAGGTTCAAATGTGTTCATTAATTATGCAGGTTTAAGTCTCTAACTGTGACAGTTCAATCTGTTACTTGACTTAACTATTGACATAGACTTTATTTATCTCAAATCCCACATCATTTATATGTTTAGATAAAGAAAAAGGAGTGAGCGTGTGGTTGGGCAAGAATTTATCATTATTTACAGCTGATAATGTCTCAAGATGGTTTACTACATACACATTTTCATCTTTTCATCACTTTAGGCACAGATTGACATTTGCCCTAGTTCATGCTGGACTGCCAGCTCCCACCTGGATTTCAATATGATTTAAATGTCAGATTACAACCCTGGGCCTGCAAAACTGTCGGTGAATAAAATGAAATGACATATTTAAAGTGCAATTTTGCTTCTTTTAGTCCAACAATTGTATAACCTTCATCACACAAAACATACAATCAGGTCAAGTCATGCCATCATTTTAAAACTAAATCAAAACAGAATTTCTAGACTGTGTAGCGTATTTTGTTGTTTATTGGCTCCAGTTTGTTTTGCAGCTTTACATTGAACTGTTCCCTCAAAATCTGATCGATCTCATCATCTGTTGCATCTCTTATTTCAAAGACATCAACACCTTCCTCAGGTTTGTAGGTGACCTCACTGTAGGTCCAGCCAATCAGAGCCTTGAATCCTGTGGGTGTTTGCAAAGAGCAGATGGACTTATTGGTGAACACTATGACCGGGTCAGTTTGGAGGATGTCGTTTGTCTCTAAGAAATGTTCAACCCCGCGAGGTTCCAAAGTGAAGCAGTAGATCTGATTTATCTTATTCCTGTTCACCAGCTGTGATTCAGCAAATTCTGGATTGACAACCAGTGGTTTTCTAGCAGTCTTTTCCAGCACCCAGACATCTCCTTTGTCTAGGAGACGAAAGACACCCGCTGCCTGTGGTTGGTCTTTCCCAGAGATGAGCTCCAGNTGTAACCAGATCCATTTTATCACAGGAACCATGGAAACCAAACTTCTGAACAACTCTTCCAAATTCATCCTGCCTGTAAAATGCAGATTAAAGCATTGCATGATACTATTATCTAATGAAACCACACACCAAATGTCTGGCCCACTATCAGATATAAAGCTGCACATGTCTTTGCAGAGTCATTTCAGCTGTTTCAAAGGGTGAACCTTTTCTAACACGGACAAAACATGTTTTTCTATTATTTTCTCATTCCCAACAATGACAATCTATCATATTGAGATCTAAAAATGTGTATTTGCATATCTCACTGTGCATAACTTTACATAAGTTTTTAATGCGACTATTTTGTAAAGAAAAGGCCCTCCACCCTGAAAGCTGCACGCTGAATGCATTTCTAGATATTACAAAGGAACAAAACCACGGCTGAACACTCAGTTTTGTCACTGTAAAGCTGCAAACATCAGGTAAAGAGATCGACCACGAATGCTTGTGTTAAACTCAGACTGTATGTGTCGCCGTTCAGCGCTTCACTTCTACAGTTTATTGCCCCTTAACTCACTGATGCTCCTTTAAAAGCCTGTAACAAAACAAAACAAAACAAATCCTCACCTTTGGACTGTGATGAAACCTGCTGCTGGTCGCTGTTGTTGCACTTCAGAGCTGAAAGTAAAACATGACGTAGTTCTCTTCACCTTGGTCGATTGCATTTGGCACAGTCCACCACTAGAGGCGCTATCAACCAGCCAGTTACTGAATGCTCTTATTTTGTTAAAATGTCACATTTCTCTTATTTTTCACCGAATGTTGACAAAATAAACTTGTATTATAACTAGGGGAACACCAACGATCATTACAGAGCGTTTGCATATATAAGTAATGCATTAAATAATTAAAGATGACTTGTAGCCAGTAAATCAGGCATTACATTGAGTACATATAAGAGTAACAAGATAAAAATGTATTATTCCCAGACGAAATTCTAGTGCCTGGTGTTGCTCAGGAAGAAAAAAAATGCCTACAAGAATAAATGCACTGCCTAATAGGATAGCAATGAGATAAGTATGATACATAAGTTTAAAATTAAATACAAATACACAAATTAAAATTAGAAAAGAAATGCAAGAAGTAATGATTGACCAATTTACACAACTTTGAATATTGTCAAGACTCCATAGTGGTATTTATTATGTAATATTGTCTGATTAATTTGCATATCGAGGATTAAAAGCCAACACAAAGTATATAAACAGCTGCCTTATGCAGCTATAGAATAGAACAATAGAATAGAAATGCTTCATTAATCCCCAAGGAGAAATTTGGTTGTTGCAGCACAAAGATAAAGTTACCACCACCACCATGAATACTGATAAATAAGCAAAAATAAACAACAGGAAAATAGAAAATGCAATATGTACAAAAAGTGTAATACAAATTAAGACTGAGCATTACAGTATTATTCATTGAGATTCTAATTATGTAAGTTTAAGACCCTTCAGAATGTGATATATATATTATAATGCCTAATTCATATTTTTCTGTCACAAAACGACAAAAAAATAATTACCCTATTTTTTTCTTTTTACCCTATTTAGCAACATGTATTTTCATTTGATGGAAACGACGAAAATACAGCACAAAACATCATGCCATATTTATCAAACTTTAATTCAAAAATGCAAGCTTTTATTCTGAAGGCAACAGCCATCGCCTATTTTACGATTACAGCTTCAGAATAAAAGCACGAACAGGTGCACCGGCGTCAAAATAATAGACGTTGTTACATCATAAAAAACAAAATTACGTGCTTATCTGACAGTATTCAACTTCTAATTTTACATCTTTGGTCAACCTTTAATTAAAACCAGTCTCCAGTTGCTCCTTATCTTATACTTTGAAGGTTACGTCACCGTGTTTCCGGTGTTATTCTGTGCAATTTACGTAACTTCAACGTGCAGCACCAAGCAAGGAAGTGCACGGTGCCTTCTGTCTCCAGGGCTGCAGCAGAATGACGACAGAGTGATATTGTGCCCACATTTCCCTGGTTTCCACCCGGCTGGTGTTGAGGTGGGTAGAGCCCGGAGCTCCGGCAGCTCACACAGCAGCTGGTGTGTTGTCTGGTGTCCTGACGAGTCGCACACTGAAGCCACTTTGTTGCACAGTTTACAGCATGACATGTGTTCATTAGGTGGACTGTGATACACTGGAATCCATGTTTGACTCACATAGAAGTAATATATGCTCTTAGTTGATTGTGTGAAGCTTAAATAGTTGAAGTAGACAACTAGAATTAAAGCTGCACACTGTAACCAAGGTGTACGAACCAAGCGCCATTTTTTAAAATACAAATTTCTATTTCGGTATTTTTTTTGTCGTTTTATTTTGTTATTTTTATTGCACATATGAGGCCGCTTTTGTGTTTACCTGCTTCTTGTTCCTAATTTTAATATTCTCCATAATCCTGTAAACTCACAGATTCGCCCTCTTGCAATGGAAAATAGACGTCCAGACACATGCTTAATAACCGGGGGATGTGGCTATTTCGGTTACCGGTAAGAACAATTTTTTACTATATAATACTCACAAATGTTTTTTTATTATTTTTATTTTCAGTAAACTCTCATTTCTGTTCTCTGGTGCAGCGACGCCTTGTTGCCACAAGGTGACGCCATTGTACCGCTCATCTCAGATTGGCTCTTTGACTTGCTTCAGTTGAAGTGCATGTAATTTTTGTCACGTTTTACTAAAACGGGGGTCTTGTATTGAGTTTCACGCAGACTCATGTTTCATATGTTGTGTTCCCCTGCAGCCTGGCCACCTCGCTGCATAAAAAGGGAGCCAGGATCGTCCTGTTTGACACCGTCCCTCCAAGCCAACAGGTGCCAGAAGACATCGTGTTCGTGCAGGGTGACATACGTGACTATGCACAGGTTGAGAAGGCCGTCGCCGGTGTAGACTGTGTGTTCCACATCGCCTCCTACGGCATGTCGGGTAGGGAGCAGCTGAACCGGCATCTGATAGAAGCGGTCAATGTTCAAGGCACACAGAATGTGCTGAAGGCTTGTGTTGAGCTCGGAGTGTCCAGGCTGGTTTACACCAGCACCTTCAACGTGGTGTTTGGAGGACAAGTCATAGAGAACGGGGATGAGAGCCTCCCTTATCTACCTCTGCACCTTCACCCCGACCACTACTCCAGAACCAAGTCTCTGGCTGAGATGGCAGTGCTTAAAGCCAACGGCACAGCGCTGGAGGACGGCTCTGGGGTGCTGAGGACCTGCGCCCTGCGTCCTGCAGGTATCTATGGACCTGGAGAACAGAGGCACCTGCCCCGGATAGTGGGCTACATAGAGAAGGGGATCTTCAGGTTTGTTTATGGTGAACCCAGCAGCCTGGTGGAGTTTGTCCATGTGGACAACCTGGTGTCTGCACACGAGCTGGCTGCAGAGGCTCTGACCCCAGAGAAGCAGCACTGCTCAGCTGGTCAGGCCTACTTCATCTCAGATGGCAGGCCGGTCAACAACTTTGAATTCTTCAGACCTCTGGTCGAGGGCCTGGGCTATACTTTCCCCAAATTGCGCCTTCCTATCTCTCTTATTTACTTTTTTGCCTTTGTCACAGAAATGATCCACCACGTCGTCGGCCCCTTCTATAACTTCCAGCCTCTGCTCACACGTACAGAAGTGTATAAAACCGGCGTGACGCATTACTTCAGCATGGCCAAAGCAAAGGCCGAGCTCGGTTACGAGCCCCAGGAGTACAACCTGGACGAGGCTGTGCAGTGGTTCAGAAGCAGAGGCCACGGCCGGAAATGTCACAGCTCCTTCATCGGTCGACTGCTGCTCGACGTCCTGTTTGCTTGTGCCTTCGTTGCTGTGGCGCTCTCTTTTCTTCCAGTCGTTGGAAGCTGATGAGCAGCTACAGCAGAAATATCATTCTGACATTTCCCAAAACATCCTACAGACTGTATCAAGACTCGTTCATTATTGGGTTGTTTACACTTTGTAATATGTCAGGATCCGTGTGCACATTTTGTATTAAAATGGTCATTACTGACTGGTGCTTTGGTCACAACATAACAGCTGTTTACAGACATAAACCATGGAAGCAAAACGTTTCAGTATTTCCATGTTTAATTGGGGGCAGTTCCTCCAGTATAAAACTACCTAAAGGTGTGGGTTTTAATCTGCAGTTATTTTCACTTTTAAAGGTCTTAAATGCTACCTCTGTTTTTCCACACTACGTTTAAATAACCTGCAATAATATATGAATCCAGTGTTTTGATGCTGTTTTTTTGGAATGTAAGAAATGAATAAAACTTGACAAGTCAATTGTGCATTGCTGGTTTTGATTTTGTGAAGTCTGGGCTCTGAATATACAAAATCGATAAAAAGTAGCTCAAAGAATTTTGGCTTTCTTTAAAAAAAAAAAAAAAAAAGTAAATCGCTTAAATTTTTGAATAATATCTTTTGATTAAGATACAGATTGAGTAGCCTGGTTTTAATGGAGACAGTAATAACTTACCAAATGCTAAGTTAACCTTGACCTCCATTTGTGTTCACAACAGCCCATTATTTTTCCCACTGCTTTTTATTTGGTTTCTGACTCACTGGCTGCACTTTGTATTCAGTTCAGTTCCACATATAAATAAACACATTTCCCTGCAGCCCATTAGCAGCTTATTTGTTTAATATTCCTAGAAGGAGGTTGTGATAACAAGACACAGTCCTCAAATGCATCATATCCACTTCACTTAGGAGACATCAGAGAACGCGTTTTTCTTTTGTATCACACTTTAAAAGGTGGATAAAGTGGAGTTTTAAATGTCTTTGCCCTCCATAATTCCAAGCCACTGCAGCTTATTCTTGGTGTAAAAGGAGTCGGACCAGGTGAGGCGTGCTTTGTGTGGTATTTTAGTCTGCCTGGGATGAATGCAGACGTCCCCTTCTCTCTAAACTATTCTCTTCAGAGCCGGCTGCCCCTTGCTGAGTTGGTCGCAATCATTGTTTCTCTGCAGCATTAACCACATTCCAGAGAGGCGCAGCGCATCCTGTCTTCCTCCCCGCATTCCTTTTACGCAAACGAGTCCCCTGCGTAAAACGCGATTTTATTTACATTTTCGTCCGCTTGGCGAGCTCACACCCGCATACAAAGGTTATCTGCGGCATATACGGTTATCCGGACTACTTTGATTCCACGCACAGAGGCAGGAAGAGAAATCTAGAGGAAAAACCAACAAGGGGAAATTCCTCCGCGCAGCGCGCCATTGACTGTAAAGACCTTTCAACTTAACAAAAACTGAAGTTGACAAACGTATCCCTGTCGGCTGAAACTGTGAGAAAGAGTTTGTTTTTTCGGCGGAGCGGGGAAAGCAGGAGCGGACGATGCGGCTCTCGGTGCAGCTTTCTGGCTCCGTTGGTCGTTTTGTGTAAATGAGCGACGGCTGTTCGGCGGCGTTTTGTTTTGATTTCCATGTGAAATGCAATTAGAGCTCCGCGGTGCTCGCTAGTTTGGCTCTCGGAGCGGAGCACACTCTCAACTTGTTTCTCGCCTCGGGAGCACAACATGGAGCACTATCAGGAAGATTTGGGACTCCGGGCCACTAAGCTGATGGAGGATCTTTCCCTGTACGATGCCTACAAAGACGGGATGTACAACGCCAGGAGAGACTTGGTGATTAACCCCGATTTAGACTTTTCGGCTCCGGCAGTCTCGGAGCACAAAACTAAGCCGATGAATGGTACCTCTGTGCTCCACCAGCAGCATCACACTGTGGAGAATTTCACGGCTGGGAATAAAGTGTACAACGCGGCTCCGGTGCGCCCCGTCAACTGCAACCGGACCGTTCCGGTGGATTTCTGCGCCCCTCAGAGAGACGCGGTGTACAGTGAGGAGGGCTGCTGCACCAAATCCGAGGTGGCGCTGCCCTGCTACACGGGCGCGTCCGAACGGCACCGGAGGTACTCTCTGGAGGTGCAGGGCCACAGGTACAGCACCGGCTCCACCTTCGACGGCGTGCCGCTCAACAAGCCGGTGGCTCTGCCCGGCAACAGGTGCAACAGCGTCTGCATCACCAGCAGCCACGACGGCAGATACAACGCCACCAGCCCCCGGTCCAGCCTGGCATCCTCTCTGTCCTCCCAGGAGCAGAGCAAGCATGCCAGCCCGAGGTCGAGCATCAGCAGCCCGCGCACCAGTCTGGTGGTGCCGGGGCAGGACAGGTACACGAGCCCCAGGTCTAGTTTGGTTCACTGTGAAGGCAACAGTGTCCTCAGCCCCAGATCCAGCTATGCAAGCACCGCCAGCGACACCAGTAAACACTCCAGCCCCCGGGCCAGCCTCAACAGCTGCGACTGCTGCAGCAAACCCAGCAGCAACCGCACCAGCGGCATCAGCATGGGCTACGACCAGAGGCACACCAGCCCCAGGTCGAGCACGGCCAGCCAGTACTCGTTCACCACCAGCCCCAGATCCAGCTACTCTGACTCCCGCTACGGGCCCGTGGTCAACCACGATCTGGAGGGGGCCATCCTGCACGCAGCGCCGCTGGCCAGCCCCCGGTCCAGCATCTGCAGCCAGGACGGGAGCGCAAGACCGGGGACCAGCGCCAACTGCGTGGTCAGTCCGCGCTCCAGCATCTCCAGTCACAGCTCCAGAAGTTCCCGCAGCTCCAGGGGATCTATGAGCACCTACCCGGACCTGCAGCTGCCGTCGCCCCGGTCGTCCATGCTGGGCAGCAGCTTACACGAGGACACGCTGCTGCAGGAGTTTGGAGACTCCAACGGCATCCAGACGCGCCTCCATCTCCAGGGGCTGTCTGCGATGCCCGAGCCCCAGCAGCAGGCAGCCCAGACGGCAGGGACGGCGGACATAACCGTGGGGTCACCGTCGTCGTTCAGTTACGGGATGTCCTCTAAAACGGCCTCCTCGGGCCAGAGGTTTAAGCTTCCTTACCAGGTGACCCCCAGCCGGGAGAGCGGGCCGAGCCAGGCGGAGAAAAGGCTGGAGGCGCTCACCTTGGAGCTGGAAAAGGAGTTAGAGATGCACATGAAAAAGGAATACTTTGGTAGGTTTGTTTTTTCAATACACATGGGAATCTTTAATACACTTTGCTGCTACAGATGATTGTGAACCTGCAGACATGAATCCAGTTTCTGTTATTTCCCCACTTTGAGCCAACATGACATCCCTTCATCAGAACTGTGTTATGTGCTGGATGAGGGGTTGACTGTCGCCCTTAGAACACCTGAGAGTTACAAAAAACACACCAGATTTCATTTAACAACTTTCCGTTTATTGCACACGTGGGCCACCAAAGGTCTTCCTGCAAGTTTCAGTCTCTGCGTTTGAGATTCTGACTTGCTGCTCTCATGAGCTGTGAGGGTCTGATTGATTTGGTCTCAGCAGTCGGTCAAACCAGCGTGTTGCCTGCAAAGTTTCCCCCTCGGGTGTCTGTATGAGGAACTGATGCTCCCATCCAGACTGCGCTGTCTTTAAACTCACAGGAATCTGGAGGAGCCCTGCAGCGTCCATTTCACCAATAAACCAGAGCAGAAGTGTTTAATCTTGTGCAGAGAGAGTTTAAAATCCAAAACAGCAGCATGAGGCTTCCCGTTTACTGTTTTATTTCCTTCCTCTGAATACAAAGCGTTCTCCATGGCAACAATTCAGCCATCATGTTTTGGTCAAACTATCATGAAATGTAACTTTCTTTCTGTTACAACACAGGCAACTGCATACTGACGCTGCATCCTAAAGCGATAGTCGACGGCGTTTTTCTGTGCAGGAAGAGCTTATTTATAGGTTTACCATCTCGTCAAGGTCTGTTTGCGACCTGTCCATGCTACATCACCACCAGCAGGTCCCTCTCTGGCAGATAAGAGTGGCTTTGCGGGGCAGTACTAATTTCTGTCTTGGCAGAGCTAACATTTGCAGAGCGCGGCACGTCGCTGAATGGAACCTTCTGTTCTGCCAGAGCAGACACCCTTCGGTCATTCAGAGCAGTGTGGTCTGGGTTTGTTGGAAATGCAGCACAGATTGTGGTCAAGTGCGCTGTGGAGGGATGTGAGCGTCCCAAACTGAAAATGTTTACCTCCACATCATCAGAGAGGCATTATTGGAATGAAAACACTAACTTTCCTTGCTATTTATGGTGTTTTCTTTAAGCCTTATTTTAAGATTTGAACATCTTGCTGTGACACTTTTTTGGTTCACCAGCCACAGAAAGCCTTGCTGAGGAAGTTGCTGTCTACCTTTTGAATTAGCAGCCAGACAAATGGTTGCAGCCACAGAACAGTGGCTTGTTTTATAGCCAGTGCACTTGCTCAGAGTGAGGCTGAGACAGCTGTTGATTTGTTCCAGAGAAGCAGGTGAAAGAAGAAGGATGGGAAGGCAAGAAGAGGGCGAGGAAGGGAGAGCGGGAGAGATAGTGCAGAAAGAAGCAGGAGGGTGGAAATAGATAGAGATGGAGAGAGAAAGGAAAGGGAGGGAGAGAGAAGAATGCAGTCAGACGCTCCTCACACCGAGCCCAATAGAGACAGCTCTGTTTCCGTAGCGACAGTGGAGAAATTGATCGCTGGGGCTTTTTTTTTTTAGGGGGGGGGGGCCCAGAAATGCCTGCCAGTGTCCCACACTGGCCGCTCTGCGCTGCCGGCCGGCCCTTGTGTGGCCTCTGTTTGTTGTGGTGGCAAAGGAGCTGTGAATCAACAGCTGGCCCGATACAGGCTCGCAATTGAAGCAGCAGAGTGAGGCCCACCCCACCCCTTCGCCTCCCCTCCCCTCCTCCACCACCACCACCACCCCGCCCTGACTCCCCCGCGAAGCCCTTCATTAACCAGCCAGTGGGGAGTCGGGCAACACCAGACACTTGGCACACGATCTTGGCTGGCGGGCCAGACATAGTTGGTGGGGGTCAAGTCTGATCACCTGCCCAGAATTATAATGGCAGTAGTCATGCACATGCCTGACACACACATGCTGACTTGTGGACAACAGCGCACTGTGTGTACGCTGTACGACACTCTCCTTTTGACTCTGTGTATGTGCTGCAGGCACACTGCAGCTGACATGCATAGTTGAAGTGTGCGTTCTTTAAATCCCGCTCGAAGTTTCAGGCCTCCGTTGTCCCCTGATGTGTGAAATACTCTTCAATCTGTCTAACAAGTGAAGACCACTGTCCAGACATTTCCAACTTATTGTAGATTTTTGAAGCGTTAAGCTGGTAATTACTCAATTAAATCAAACCAAAGTACTGTAATTATGGCCAGCACAAGCTAGGACATCCATAATGCATCAGGGCAGTCATGCTTAAAGTTCCCATATTGTACTACTTTTTAGCAAATTTATGCGAGTCTCACATCTCTCCAGAATGTGTAGTTCAAGTGCTCTAGATACTGCAGTTCTGGTTAATTCTGTCTTTTTTACTCCTGCTTTTAGCCCTGTTCTAAAAGGACTGTTTCAGTGACTGTGGCTGCTGAACAACTTTGCTCTCCGTGCATCTGCTACCTCTGCAAAAATGAATCGATTACTAGCTTAATATTAAATGAGTTGCCAGCTATTTTGATAACAGATTAATCAGTTTGAATTGTTTTTAAGAAAAGAAAGTTCAAATCCTTTAATTCCTTCGATTGGATTGTGGACAGTTGAGTATGTCATCTCAGACTGCTGGAAACACAGATTGACACTTTCTGCTATTTTCTGACGTTTTATAACCTAATTGATTAATTGGGAATATAATCAACGGAGTAATCAATACTGGAAGTAATCGTTAGTTGCAGTCTCAGTGTCTACAGCCAATCAGAGGGATGCTCTACTGTGATAGTAGGAGTGGGATCAGATAACCACTAGCATGTTGTATAACTTCCTCTTGCGATACAGTATCGATACACTGGCACCACATATCGCTGTTTGTCTTAAAACACACCGGCACCCTAAACAGACCCCTACGACCAGGTCGACTTATCACACTCACTACTTTACAACTACTTGTGACGGCACTTATTAATTGAGAGAAGTGAGCAGATGTAAAGTAAGTTGAAAAAAAAGAAACTGACAGGGTGAGTGAATAAGTACTTCATTCATCTTTGTTGCCTTTGTTTGTTGTAGGTATTTAGAGGTTTTTTTCATCTGCAGTTGCTCAGATGAATCATAGGTAAAAAACTGAGTATCTCAGAGTTGCTGTCTTGTGATGCTGTTCGTGTGCAACGTGTTGTGAGTTACGCTGCGATTCCCACCTCTATGTGACACTCTGTGCAGCGAGTGGCAGAGGAGCTTACTAAGACATGAATGAGTGTGTGAGACGAAGAGTTTCTGTAATGACAGATCATGTTAAATATGGCCATTGTCTGTACCTTATGTTTTGATGTTACAGTTCTGCTGCAGCTTGGAAATGACTCCTAAGCGACTGCCGGTTAACATGTAGTCTTAGCGGGTTGAGTTTCAGTCATTGTTTCATCCTCATGCTGTTGCCTGACAACATAAAGCGGAAAATAGCTAAATAACATCATCTCTGCTGTTTTAAATACAGTCTAAGTGAGCACAGAGAGCAGGAGAGAAGCAGATAAACACTTCAGGTTCCACTGAAGCTCAGCAAGAAAACACAGTAACCCTCCCAGTCCTTGTTTATTGGTTTGGAATTGCTCTTAAACTCACACCTTGTGCTTGTCTCGTGGCGGAGACGCGTTAGAGTTTGCAGATAAGGCTCTAGTGAAGAAATGCACCTGGCCTGGACTCTGAGGCTGCTGCTGAAATTGGAACGGCTAACCTTGGAAAAAGCAGGCACTGAGGGGCAGGATTATAAAAAATGTAAGGCAATCGATGCAGAAACCAGATAATACTCTGAGTGTCTTTTAAAGCTGGGAGGCTGTTTAGTTGTTGGTGCTGGAGGAATGTTAAGCAAGCTCCTATTGGAACAGCTTTTATTTAGAGGTTAGAAACAAAATGCATCTTAACAATATGGGACCTTTAAACTCTAAACGTGCCACTGTGATGCTAAGTTAATCGCTATTTTTATTCCCAGTCTACACCAGGGTGCATGTGTTTGGCTACAATATACTGTGCATCCTCTGTCCTTCACTATTATTTTTTCAGAGTAGGTGTGAAATAGGATTTACTGTTGTTTGTGCTGCAAGAATTATGAACCTGCGTCCTGTGCAGCAGCTGAATCACACCTATAAGACGTGCAGAGATTTTTAAAGCATTTGGCAGCAATACAAGAGGCTCCACAAATTAAGAATTTGTCTCCACTCGTGCTGCAAATTTTGCCCTCCATCGATTTGACTGAGATTTTTTTATTTTTTTTCATGTAAGCCTCTGGATTGATATTGTGCTTCAAGAAGTCAAAGTGCGCACCGAGTGGTCGTTAAAGTTTCATGAATCAGACAGCGCAGGCCTTCTTACGACTCACAGCACGTTCGCCGTTGTTTTCAGCGATGATGGAGACATGAAGTCAGGTGTGATGGTAAAACACCCTCAAATACACTCTTATATTTTGACGATAAGTCATGATTACATACCGTGTCACTCTTAGATTAGAATAATTGGAAAGATTTCCTTCTCCTTGATCTTCCACATTAGATTTTCCTGATTTTTTATTTTTTTTCCTCCCCCTATTAAATAAAATTACAAGCTCTCACTGAGCCCTCAGCAGGACTGCCATCTAAAACCTGCACATTACAGCTTGATCTCAGAAACAGAGTTAAATGTCCAGGAGGTGGATGAATACATGTACATCAGATGATTATTTTTAACCCCGCTTGCATCCTGTCCTTGCCAAACGGTCATGTTACGAAACGGGCACGAGAGATTCAGCATCCTGTTTTAAATGAGCGCCTCACAGTCTTCCCTGCCGTCCTGTAAAATAATAACCACATCCTCCTCACTCATGAGCCCCTGTAGGATTCTCTTAAGCATGTGTGGAAGTCCTGGCAAATCACACAGGCTGACATGTGAAATCCCAAGAATCTTTGGGTTCGTAAGTAACTGCAGTATAGCGGAAACCAGAAGGGAATAAAGTAATGAAGGTAAATCAGCACTGCTGTATGAATAAATCATGGGTTTTCAGTTTTTAGCTTGTTGGATGGAGAGTCAAAGCCAAAGGGCCGTGTCAGTAATTGCGCAGCCATAGATTGTTTCTGTAGAAAATAAATAAGACCTGAGAGACGGAGGGAGAAAATATGCTGGATCTAATACAGCCTGAAACCAGTTATAAAACAGCCACTCTTGTTATCATGAAGCTGGATAATTGTGCATAAAAATAGATACAGATGGAGACATGAGGCCTAGGAGGTAAAAAAAAAAAAAAAGCTCACAGCCCTGCTATCTGGGTACACACTTGTCTCTCCAGCGGGCCCATTAAAACACCTCGGTTGTTTCACGGAACATACATCCACCACTGCTGTATTTTTATCATCACGCCGGTCCGCTGGCTGTCGACGCAGCCGATCGGCGACTTTTTTGCTCGTTGGCATTCTGACAGATGTGTAGTGAGTCAGCTTTGTCGCGTTAGTTTGTGCGTTTTTGTACATCGAGGCAACGTAACGGACTGAGTGTGGTGACAGGTGGCGGGAAAACAATACTTACAGCGGAGAAATCAATACACAAAGACTAACATTTACATCACAGTGTAACATGAGTGAGGCTGAGTCACCAAAAAAAAATCAATAGAGTTTTTAAGGCTGGCTTATGTGCAGTTTCACGCTGATGCAGCTCCTCGTAGTGTAAAAGAAAGGGGCAAGATTACAATTACTACTAAACATTCCTGCCTGGAAAGAAGATGCTCAGAGGCCGGAGTCCTGACAAAAGCATCTTGTTTGGTTTATCTGCCTGTAATGCAACCTGTCGCCTGTTTTAAAGGTTGCCCAGCGTGACACACTGGGTGAAGTAGCCACCTACTACCGCTTCTACTACAGAATGTGGCTGTCGTGTCTAATTTCTGTTGCATTTTAATGAGCGGCGGTCGAGAAATTTTTAGAACAAGTTTCATAATATCAGCATCACTGACTCATTGTTACGAGGCTGTTATTTACTCTTTAATCGGCAGTTTTGATTAGGCAGAAGTGAAAATGTCATATTTATTTTTTTCAGTATTTCAGATCTCACTCTCATCTGGTGATAATGATAAAGAGACTCATTGTGTTTCAAAGTTCTCCCAATTGTCTCTTATTCATAGAGCCTCGGGGTGTGTGTCCATCTTGTGTTCTTTTCTGACCATAAGGCGCTTCATCCCAGTGCTTTCTTTAAAAAAAAAGAAGCCCTCCCACACTTTGGGATCCAGTTTCTGTGACAACAATATCACCAATCTAACTGCTGTTGTATGATGGATGTGATTAGATGCCTGAAAAGGAGCGACGGTGACCACACCTGCTCCTTTCATTTTTTTTGGGGGGGGGCGGCTTTTTTTGCCTTTATTGGACAGTGAAGAGAATGAAGAGGGAAACGTGGGGAGAAGAGTGGGAGAAAGACATGCAGCAAATTTACAGTTTCATTTTTTAGCTTTTATCCAAAGCATCTGAGAGTAGATCAAACTCATACACCAATGGCGACAGAGCTGCCATGTGAGGTGCTGCCTGCCATTAGGAGCAACTTCAGATTCAGTGTCTTGCCCAAGGACACTTCGACTGTGGGGTGGGGGGCTGAACCACCAACCTTGCGATTAGAGGCCAACCTGCTCGACTACAGCCCCTGTACGTGGGTCGCTGTCTTATCCAGTTGAACTGCCGGGGCACCTCACACCTGCACCTTTCAGATGTTTTCTGAAGTCACAGAAAAAACAGAACTCTCCTATAAAAGGCGCTCTCTGCTCATTGGTGCTCAGAAAAAGTCAAAGTGATTTTATTGTCAGTTCTGCTACACGTATACACATACAGAGAACTGAAATTGCATTTCTCTCAAACCTTCATTAAAAAAAAAAAATGTAAAAAACAGTTGAAAAATATACATACTAAATAATATGTAAGCTAAACATATAATAAGCTAAAAAAGACTGATAATAAGCTACAAAATATACAATCTGAACATATAATACGATAAAAATACACAATCAAAACATATCAATCTAATCTGCATAAGGCAAAAAGATGCTCTATGGATACACAGATGACTGACTAATGCCCTTTTTCACATGCAGACTTTTGAAAACAGCCTCGGTAAGTTTAGTGGACCTACAATCAGGTATAGCCTCCACTGTACCTGCATGACTACTGTATGACCTGAAAGATGAACGGCATCCACACCAAAACTGGCATTTGGCACATCAGTTGATAAACAGCAACATCATCCAAAAAGTTTCAGACTTTTTCTTATGTCTTCAATGTGCACAAACCAAGTGAAAGATACACTGTAGAACGAAAACCCACACTGTCATACATCCTCTGCGTCACCCACAGATGGATCCATGCTTTTCCCAAAGCCTCACGCTCGCAGTTTCAGGTGCTGCTGTTTGTTTACTTGTATTCGGGTATCACCGCCTCCTCTTTCCACACGGCGAGCTGTGGTTGGTCGGTGACCAGCATCCAGTCCGTCCGGTGTGTCAGCCAAGTCATGGCAGGGAATCGATAGTCATCTAATCTGACTTGGCAACCGGAAGAAATGCTATTCAGTCTGAACCTGGCATAAGCGACCTTGACAACTGTGGGTGGGTTTTACAGAAGTGGAGGATTTAATGTGGGAAGATGACACTTGAAGTTTCATCATCGCAGTGGCAGAAATCAGTAAAGTATGATTTCATTAGTTTGAGATCATGTAGTTTCCTGAATGGTGTCGCACACATGGGAGACTTTTTCCACTTTGTTAACCATTACAGACTTTTATTTTGGTAAAAGTGTTTAAGCAGTTAATATCATTTAAAGTTTACACATTCATTCTTATCGCCCATTTGGTCCTTTTATCGTTCCTGAGTGAACAAGTGCAGTCACAAGTTCAGGCTACACCAGGAAATGCCAATATTTGACTTTGATTCGAATGAATTAATTGGCACACACAACACCTCAGCCTTCCCAGGATTTGTTTTTAAAATTATTTTTTAATGTACGCTTGTCCTTTCTCTGTTTTTACAATGTCACCGATTACAGCGGAGGTGTTAGGAAGAAGTCCAACAGATAGCCAGGGAATTCCACAATCTCTCTGTGTTGGTGCGCTGAATGTCCTGAAATGTGTGTGTGTGTGTGTTTCAAAGATAAGTAAATGTAATAATTCGCCTGCGGGAGGAAGGGGGTGTTGGTGTGCGGCTCCCCTGTTGGGATCTTGTGAGATCTTGTGTCCTGTTGGCACTGTGACCCTGGACTCACCCCATCCAGGCTTTGACCCTGCTCTCGCTGAGGAATGTGACCTCAGCGAAGGTTTGTCTTCTGTGAGAGTTTGGAGATTGTTAGTCGACCGCTGTTGCTGCTGCTGTGTACTATTACTTTTAAGACGCTGTTTCCTTCCCCCCCCGAGCTCGTTTCTGCACTAAAGGTCGCGGCGTGTTGGTTATGTACCTGTGGAGAGCCGGGCACGTCCTCTCACGGTTGCATCGCTCACTGTCAGTGGTGCAAAGTGCAGCGTAGTGATTGTTAGGATTGTTGTTTGACTTTGGGGACACATCAATCATTCAAATTATTGCTCTGGGGACAGCTTCTGTGAAGACGCATTTTAGCAAAAACAAATAGACCCTCATATCCGGAAAAGTAAAAGTGTTTTTGGAATAGAAGTTTCAAAAAAAAAAAAATCCAGAGTACCTGTTGAAAAAAAACACAAGTTGAAAATGTGGATCAAGCCTCTCCAAATGTCCTGCTTTGTCCAAAGATCTTCCGTCTACTGTCAGAGAGGAAAGAAACCACAAAATATTCACACTGAAGATGCTGAAATCACAGAGTTTAGACTGATAAAATGACTCAAACTGATTAATCGATTGTTGGAATATTTGACAGTTGATTAATTAGTGGACAACTAATCGATAAATTGATTCATCGTTGTCACTGTCTGTCTAAGTGGCTGTATGGGTCTCAGTGCTGACTGGTTAAAATCACTCAATATTGTTCATGGGTTTTTGTTGTTGTGTAGTTGTCAAATATTAACCTGTTAAGACCTGGTGTCCACATGCATGGAGATCACATTTTGGGTTATATTACCACAGTAGTTAATTTTTTTTATTTTTTATTTTTTTAAAATATTTTTATTTTATAATTGTTATTTTTTATACATATTGTAATTTTTAGAAAATATATATTTTATATATTTTAAAAATATATATATTTTTATTTTCTTTATATTTTTTGTTTTTTATTCCTCTTTGCTTTTTGATCTGATTAAATAGCAAAGAGAAATAAAAAATGCATATCAAACAAGAGCTCAGGTCTTAAGAGGTTAATGCATTCTGCAGTAATCATCCATCATATCCTCCACGGTCACCAGTGTAAACATTGTTACATCTATAGCTCCTTTACAGTATTCATACTTCTATGTTGAATTGAACTTAAGCTGTAGCCTGATGTACAGTCATATGTGGTGGCACAGACTTGCAATCCCTGCGTGGTCCGCTTAGTAGTTATAGGCCATGTTTACACAGACATATTGATTTGCACAGAGATGAGGCTTAAGTGAAACAAAGTACGACACTGTAATAGGCTGTAATATTATCCGTCTGGCTCATAATGTGAACACAAGAGCCGGCACTGTGTCACAACAGCCATATGCTTTTTTTTTTTCTCACCATCATCATCACAGCTCTTCCAATCAGTGGACACACTCATTCAATTCTAGCGGCTTCTCTCTTTTGTAGTAGTTTCAGAATGATCAACCAGATTTAATGGCACCAGCTCCAACCTGATCGGCTCAGTTACTATTGTTTGATGCGCACAAACTAGGCCGAGGCACTGGTTCAACGCAGGAGTGTAAACCAAGCTTAAGGACACCGAGGTTGTGTCATCGCTATTGTTTACCAGAAATAGTGAGTCACTGGGTGTCGGTGATGAACGTGGCAGACTTTAATTGGTAAATGCACAAAAATTCTAGATGCTTGATCAGGATGTGCTGCTGCAGTTTGGTGTCATGACCTGAGTATTGATAAAATCCTGGTTAGACGGTGAAAGTGAAGAGACATCCTGAGCTGCAAAGCCTTAGCGTATGTGAGTTTGATTGAGTAAAATGTCCCAGCAGTGACCAAAGTGTCCTTAATAGTCAGTTAGGGGGTCCAGAATTTGCCCTCTGGAAAACAAAACACAACGCTGACCTTGAATTCGTAGTTTTCCTTAGTAACGAGGAAAAAGCGCAGGAACACAGACTCTTGTTTCCAGCCTGCCTTTCCTGACAATCCCCTCACATCCACTGCAATTCCTGCCATTGCATTTTAATGCGATCGTCGGCTCTCCTGAGGAAGCCTGCCTTCAAACGGTATGATGTAATGCGCAGAAATGGCGGAAGTTCGACTCGGAATGGAAACGATTTCAGGAAATCTCGCTTCTGAATTGATATTCACACGGTGAAATCCGCTGTCTATTTCCAGCCGAGCGCGCAGCTGTACATCTGTAATAATCTGTTTAATTCTTGAATGACTGATCTGTGAATTTCATTGTGATCCTGCGCTTCAAAGGCAATCAAAAGCTGCAGAAGGAACAGTGTGATATTTGCAGCAGGTTCCTAATTTTCCTATTTTATCGATTTGCATAATTGAAAGAACGCACACGCTGATTGACGGCCTCCTGTTGTGGAACAAGAAATGTGGCGGGAGCTACGCTGCTTTGCACGTGCGCTGATTGTTCCTTGTGCCACATTTGGATGCAGCATCAGCTCACTCTGCATACCCACAGGATGGTTTTTTTTTAAACTCTGCTTCTGCACACAAAATGTTTTGCTCTGCATATGTGGCATCAAAAAGCTAACCCGGTGTCTCCAACAGGTATCTGTGTCAAATGTGGGAAGGGTGTATATGGAGCCAGCCAAGCCTGCCAGGCCATGGGGAACTTGTACCACACAAACTGCTTCACCTGCTGCTCCTGTGGTGAGTAAAACTATCAGTTATGTGAAATGTTAGTGACAGTCACCTGCTCTGTGGAAGGTGGACTTCACCTGAGTGTGCGTTGCAACCTTTGTTTTTTTTCCTGTTGCACCATCTCTGCAGTGATGTTCCAGGTAGCAGATATGTAACATCACCAGCGCTATGTGACTGGGTGCTCAGAGGTCTCTCTAGCTGCTGCTGGGTGTGTGCAGAGACCAGAAATACTGTGTTCAGTGTTGACAGCTTGTTATAAAACCTCAGCAACTACCTGCTTGTTGATACATTACCTTTATAGATGAGCTATTTTTAGCCTGGTATCTAAAGCACATACTTGTGTTGCTTCATTTCTTTATTCAGTTTGACATCATGCTGCCTGATTTCTGAGGGTTGACATTTTGCTCTGAGCCAAGAGTAGAGAGTGGACATTATTAGTCCACGCCAGGGGCCTACACCTATCTCACTCTGTGGGTAACAACATCAAGACAGTGGCATCCATAGCTCCTTAAATCATAAAGCTCCATTTATTGTTTTCACGTCCATGTACAAGGTGTGTCAGAAAAGCTCCAGGACTGGTGTCACAAAAGACATATTTCAAACCCAAACTACAAACTACAAGTTTTCCCCTTCAGACGATCAACCAGCACATCAACAAAGAGATCCTGCAGCTTTTGCTTGGTTCAGTGCGCAAGAAGGAGTCGTGGCTGCTTCACCATGACAACGCACCTGCTCACAACGCCCTGAGCATCCGACAGTTCCTGACTGAGAAGAACATCACCGTGCTGGAGCAACCTCCCTACTCACCCCACCTGGCTCCTTGTGATGTTGTCCTCTTCCCCAAGCTCAAGGGGTCATCAAGGGGACCCGTTTTGAAGACGTGGACGACATCAAGATGGTTGTGATGACAGAGCTGCAGACGATCCTGGAAGAATCCTTGCAGGAGTGCATGGCAGCGTGACAGAGACGGCTGGGAAAGTGTGTTAGACTCCAGGGGGATTACTTGAAAGGGGAAAACTTGTAGTTTGTAGTTTGGATTTGAAGTCTATCTTTTGTGACACCAGTCCTGAAACTTTTCTGACACGCCTTGTATCTAAGAGTCCATATGAACCCTCTGTGGTTTGTGGTCGGGCCAAAACTTGTGAGGAAACCAAATGGCGCTTGTTTAGGGTAGAGGTTGTGTGAGGAGTTTCGCTGTTTCCACACTTTCATAATTCGTCTTTAAAACAGTTAGACGGTGAACTTTTGCGGGGCTTTGATTTGCCCAAGCTTTCTCTCAATGGTGCCCGAACACAGTGGAAGGTTCCAATATCTGCAGGCAGCTAGTCCGACGTCGTCCCACTGTGTTGAGGATGAAAAACCAACACACTAAGGCTGCAGGTGGTTCCATAGTGCTAGGCTCACATCAGGAACCATCAGTGACATGGTGTTACAGCCCAGTATGTAAAGAGCTGCTACATCCTGTAAAAAAAAAAAAAAACACCACAACCAACCTTTCAGAAACACCTACAGGAACCAGCATGTGTTTCTCTGTGTTCAGTGCAACCAGCTACATAGCAGACCAACGTGTGGCCTATAGAAGGTGTACTGTAGTGTGAATGGGAACATGTCCGACCTTTAAAGTCTGTTTGTCAGTGCACAGGGATGCACAAACTATTAAAAGTCCTAGCCGGCACCTGCAGCCCTCCTGTTCAGACGGGCCATTTTGAGCATCAGTAAGTAACGATGCAACGTGCAATTTTCATGTCATTGTCCTACTTGTGTTTAGTAGATAAGAGGCTCTGAGTTTATGAGCGTTAAAAGTACGCTGAATTAGCTGTTAGTAAGAAGTGATCAACAGTTTTGGGGAAAATATCTGGATGTTTTGTTGACGTTGCATCGTTTCAAGTTGGATTTGAAATCGTCCCCACTATTCCTGTTTTAAATCAACACGTGGATGATGTGCACACAACAGAGAAAACCCTCGTGCTCCTCAGGCAAGTTCTGGAGTTACGAGGACTCTTCTCAGATTCCTGTGCAGATTTACTGATGTTTGTTTGTGACGGATGCCAGACATCATCACATCCTTGGACGGCGTAAGTCACACTGAATGTAAAAATACGCATATCATGTCCCCGTGTTCAGATTCGACAGGGATATGATTCAGAGCAGCAGGGTTTTTGACACAAATTGCAGCAGTCAGGCGCTAAGAGCTTTGAAGTAGCTTATTTGCTTCCATGAGCTCCGTGTCGCCGAAACTGTTTGAGCTCCAGCTTCTGACTGCGCTGATAAGCCGACCAAAACATCGGGCCAAAACACAGCAGCTGACTTGACGCTGCTAGATGAGTGGCGCGCATCTGTCCCATCTCATTCCCTTTTAGACTCTCGTCACCAAGACGTCTGGTCTGCATGGAAGCTGCATGTTTAGATGCTATGAGGAGGTGGCTTTCATTGCAAAGAGTGAGGAAACAAATGCCACTTTAAGAGGTGTTATTTCAGTAACCTGTACAGCTGTGCTTATCAGCCTCATGGTGGTTGCTCTTCTGTTGCTATGTTTTTTGGCTCGAACCCAGGAAAATGCAGCCTCCGTTCTTGGTGTCACCCTCAAAGCTCCGATTGGTCGATTGTTTCTCCACTCGGGGAAAAACGGGCGTCATCGAGCTGCATACGTTTGAGACGCTGGAAAAATCTATGCTTGTTTGTTAGTTTTGCCAGGCTTTGTGCTCTTCAGACGATTCAAGAACCCTGAGCACGATGCCTCGGATGTGTTTACGCTCACAGGCAGCATCAGTCGTGCTCTGAGCTTCAGCCGCTGCCTCTGCGTGCTGTGGTGTTATAGTCGGGATCAAGAAAACAAAAAGAAATCTGAAGGCTGCTCAGTAGAATAACAGGGCAGCTCTGTGCAGCAGAGGTAGTCATGCACAAAGAAATAAATGCTGACATTATTTGCTCTATAAGTCTGTAATTAAATCTCTCCTCCAGCTCAAAGTACAGTATAGATTGTGTGTCTGTGTGTGTTTTTGGACGTCGCCGTCACCCGACTCCGGCCCTCCTCTCCCGTTTCCCGGGGAAACAAGAGGAAGATGCCGGGAGAGAGCTTTTTAGCCAGGTTCCATTCATATGCGTACTATACATGGATACTGATCCTCCAGCTCGCCCCCTCCGGCTCTGGAAGAACTGCCTATAATTTACATGTAACCAAAGCCACATACTTTCCGATTTATTGTGTGTCAGAAGAAAGAGGGGCCAGATGCTGAGTGTCCAGTTGCTGAAGTTGCGGGGTTTCTTGCTGCGGAAAAGTAGCCTCTGGCCTGGTTAAGAGCCGTTTTAATAGCGGCGATAATATTTGTCGGGGTTCATTTAGAAGTCAGCTTTCATCGCCAAAACAAAGGAAGACGCTATTTGGCTTTTCAAACATTTGCGAGACAACCAGGTTATTTCCTCTGAGGACTAAAAATACTCTGAAAGGATGCCTGGATTACTTGTGGGGACGGTGCAGTTACATCATAAAACAGCTATGTGGGACGTAATTGCCTTTAGACAGAAAACATGGACAGCTCCTGAGAGAATTATTGTTGCAGAAAGCATGGCCACGACTCGTTAACAAGTCATGTTTGTGTGCTCTGCGTAGGCCGCTGCCGATAGCTTCTCGGGCCATCTCGCCTCTCGAGATGGTTTATTGGTAACGTAAACTCGGGGATGTATCGTTTGACCTCATGTGAATGGGAATGTTTTCTTTTAAGCAGTGTTTTGAAGGCCCTCTGAGAAGTTTAGTTTCAAAGTGCCTGCACTTGTCATAACACGATCCAGTGATTTATCAGGAGCTGCGTTCTTATGTCCCCTGTTTGTTTCTTTTTCCCCTCTTTCTTTCAGTTTTTTTTTTTTCATACCCCCGAGTAGGGTCCTCCTGGAGTCTGGAGCTCCAGAGTGAGGCCGAGTTTGCTGAGACATTGCTCGCTGGTAGCCTTGGGCTTTGTTTAACCATGCATAATTGAACCCTCCTCTTGGCTTACTCCCATGGTTGCACCCTTTTTTCATGAAATGGCCAAGAATGCAACCCCCTCACCCACCACCACCACCACCACTTCAGCCAGCCTTCCCTGGAGGACCTCAATCAGACAGTCACAAAGTGTACCAGACCTGCTTATCAGTGGGGGCAGGCCTGGCATGGACTCACATTAAATGGCACGCGGGGTGAATGCATATTTGTGCAGACGCATGCACGCACAGAGTGTTTTTAGTATTTTTTGGAAGAGATCAGTTCAGATTTAGTCTTTTATTGTTTTTGTGCGCTGGTCAGATTCCCTTCCCACCTACATAACACACTAGCTAAGGTCTGCATGGCCTCGCAGGGTGCCGTTGAGCAAAGCGTTTATGCTCGTCTGCAGCTGAAATCCTAGCTGCTGCTGAATACGTTTCCTCGCATAAACACACTCCAACCAGAGTGAATGTATATTTCTGAGACTCCGTGGCAGGGTGTTGTTGAAAAATAGGCATGCCTTCTCCAGATGAAATAAATAAAACATAATAATAAACACACAGTTTCACACTGGATGAGCAGACTGTCAGCCGCGAGCGTGATGACTCATTTCTGTGTTACAGTCGCTCAAACAGCCTCTGAGAGCGGCAGAAGAGAGCTCAGGGGCTTGAATTTCTCAAATCATTCATCACCACCAGTTGCACCTGCCAGGCAGTGGAAATTTAGAAAGCTCACACACAGGAGTGTCGGTTGTTTGTGTTTTGCTCGCAGTATGTTAGAGATACGTGGATTAAGATCATCTCTGACTACGTAGGCTGTCGTATAAACCACATTAGGATCGTAATCAGTAAATTGGTTTGATTTATTTGAGCGTACTGGCGTAAGAACTTTCCAAATCGTTCATCCTAAAGATTCAGATACTACAACATAAAGATATAGTGCTGAGTAAATATACTGCTCTTAAAGCCAGTGGCCGGCTACATACCTGCGGTTAACAAGTGTTCTCATTAGCAGGTGGTCAGCGAGCCGACGGCTAACAAGCCTATTGCAGCGTGGTTTCTTCAGCACACTCAATGTAACCTTTCTGGCTGCTCGGGGGCTTTTATTCCAGTTCTTTCTATTTATATAAAGAACAACAGGCAGACTGGTTCCTGTGAAACATGTTGTAACGAGGATCTGTGTAGAAATGCGGCCCTCAGTTTAAGCCGCAGCTAAAAAGTTACTTTGTGATTTGTATTTTTGGAGTCAGAGGTCGAGTCTGTTCAGTACGATATAAGAAATCACGCCAATGACAAGTCAGCAAAAGTCAAAACAATTAGGAAACGGTTCCCTGTCTGTTAGTTGAGGTGCGTGGGCCGGAGTCAACCACAAGTTGTTGGCATGGAAAAGTTGACTGCAGGTGTTGTTTTTTTTTGCAGCTCTGTTTTCGCGCTGACACGTGGCATGAGACGTTATGTTGTACGGCAAGCATCACCTGCCGCTGGCGGTACATCTGAGCTGTAATTTTAATATTTTGGCTGGTGTGCATTTTCACATTCTCATTGCATACCTCATTCATATTCCTCAGTATTAGTTTAGCCTTTGGAAATCTTATCCTGCAATCTTATCTGCATCACTGTCAGTGCACTGTAATATGAACATGATATGGACAAGTTTAATAGAGTATGAACGGTCGTCTTCTAAACAGTCATAAAGGGCTCTTTCATTCTTTCTTTCAATCCCAAAGTCAAGAGACTTTAAATGACAAAACAATTGTGCATCACAGGCTGGAAATATTAATAACAGGGCTGTCACAATCATCATATTGTAGTTGATCATTCATTTTCATAGAAATAATGATTTAATTGTCTGTTTCTGTTCATTTGTGCCTCTATTAGATTTATATTAGTGCTATTAGCGCTTTTGACTGCTACCTTTTTGCTGCACATCCAACAAATCGCCTCCTCCACATTCTTGGACTCTCCTTATTCATTTTGAATTTTTCAAAAAGTGTCACAACAGTGCTGTGGTGTTTGGCTTTACAACTGCAGGCTGGTGACAAATTAAAAGAAAAACCAACATACCGTGTCTTAGTAAGGTGATGGGCCACGACATGCCACAAAACTGCTTCGTTGCATTGATTCTTCAAGTCCATGAACTCAACCAGACGGACAAATGTCACTCTTCCAAAACATATTTCCTTTTTGGTACCAGATCTCCTCACTAAAGGGGCCCAACTTCCAGATTTTTCTTATAATTGTCACGTTTGTGTATCTGTGAAGTTATAGATGCTCATTGAAATGCAGTTGGTTGAATATTTGAAGTTAAGCACTTGGGTGTTATTAAACTAGAGGATTCAAAATGGTGGCAGAAGAATAGTGATTGAAATATGAAATCTCTCTTCCGGCTACTCTTATACAGGTGAATAGAAGTGAATTCTGCAAAATGATCCCGATCGCCTCAAATAATTGCCATCATTATGCAATGATGGCGACAGGCCTGTATTAGAGACATTATTTTTCCAGTGGGAGCTACAGAGAAAAGGCTTTCCGTCCATCTGACACACATATTCTGTCGTCTTTGTGTTCCACATCACTTCTTCTTCTGCACAACTGAAGACACGTCAGCCTCTGGACGTCAAACACAAATGCTGCACCAGCATTCTGTAGATCCTCGCTTGTTGTTCGTAGCAGGTTTACCTTTGTTTAAACACAGTGGTAACGGTTGGTAAAATGTCTCACATATATCAATGTGCGTAAAGCTGGATGGATTTTCACTCAAAAACCATTGTTGGTCCTGCACAGGCAATTACATTGTCTGAAAATCAGTTTGAAGCTCCTTTGTGAGCGAGTCACTACATTTATGTGTCCTTGCAGCCAGGCCAAAGCTCTGGTTTCTCTGCCAGTGATGGAGAACAGAGAGACTGAGGAATGCCTCCCACCAGCACCAGCAGCAAGTTGCAGTTCCTCTCTGTTCGGAGGGTTTACTGTCAAAGCAGAGAAGTGAGGTAAAAATACAGAAAACAGAACATCCTACTGTATTTGTCTGTTGATGTCAGCATTTTAGATAAACGGCACTTCTCAAGTTCCTTCTTTTATCTGCGTTGTCAGAGCGTCACTTTTCATGTCGTGAGTGAAGGCAGGTCTGTACTGCCACTTGAAGCTCAGATGCTCCTTCTTATTCTGACTAATCAACCTGGTTGCACAGCCAGAGTCAGAGGTGTGATGGCGTGAAGCTTCGAAGCCACTTTTTTGGTCAAAAGGGCCCAAAAAAATTTCGAACCCGAGCATGCTCCACGTGGTGCTGTCAGACTAAATTAGAAAAATGCAATAAGCCGCCCCGCTCCATCACTCTGTGTTCAGCTCTGCCATTGAAAGCGTAGTTTCGCCTCCAGTGAGCTCATCACAAGTTTTATGGTTCTGATTAATGGAAGCACTTAATGAAAAAGCAATCACTGGAGGTGGTTTTATTTCTCTAAATGTCAGTTATATTAATATAATTGTTAACAAAAAAATGAGTAATAAAAGAGCACTAAAGAGGCCATAAGAGGCCTAAACTTCATCAGGTAATAAAACTCCAAAATAATTGAGTGTTACGACCGTTGAAAAGCTCGCAGTCAGAGATTATCTCATGTCGAAACACGCGAGCAGGCAAGTGACCAATAAGAAGCTGACAAATACTTCTCGCTGGAATGTGACCTGATATGATTCACTTCTGTATCAGCGTTTATCTTGTCAGAGGTCTCAGTAGATCAGTGTTGAAAAGGGTGTTGTAGGTTGAAAATAAAACATTTTATTCCGCTTACATTTAGTCTGGAGAGTGTTGAACTGGCACCCGTGTGACCGATTAATGTCGTGTTAGAGTCTAAGAGGTTAATCGCTCCTATTGCTCCATGAAGCGTGGCGACCTGACGTGGCGATAACGCCGTCCTGCCTGACTTCAGCCACAAGTGGACGCGAGTCGAGGCAGCGCACAATCGATCACTTGCTGATTGCTGCACATTACCGACTAGATTTGTGACCGGCTCCATCCTGACTTGCTCTGACGTCACACAAACATAGACGGTGATAACCTCAGAAGTTCAAGGCTGCTGAGGTTTTTGGAGCCAGACGCTGCTGCTCTGTACCAACAACAACACTTCAGGGTATGATGGGAAACGCCTGGCTGCCTCTTGATCTCTGTGCCGACCGGTTACCAGCCGTAACAGTGAGGCTGGTTGCTGATCTGTGTGTGTGTGTCTGTCATCATGTGGTCCTGAAGACGTCTGCTGTAGCGGGAACTACTACCAAAGTGGTTTGTTTACATGTCTGTCTTTTTGCAAACAGATTTTGGCAACACAACAGCATCACAGTATTTTAACATACAGTCATGATACCCATTAATACTGAGTACTCATGTAATGATGTAGTAATGACTGCTGAGTACTCCTGGTTCAGGAGTGCCAATTTTTTGTGTGTTTTTTTGTGTGTTTTGCATCATTTGGAGCACTTTTTATACTTTGCTGCCACCCACACCCCCAAATAATGCATTAAGTCAGTTGTTTTTGATCAAATCATTTATTAATAGCACACAAATCTGAGCATTTGAACAACGACAGCATTGCAACTGTACAAAATGCAGTCATTGAACCGTACAGGTGTGTAACTGTGATTAAAATGAAGTTCAAAGACTGGGATGATCCATTCCACAAGTCCCAAGTATTCATGTAATAATGTAGTACAGGCCTCTCATGGGTTGAGCGTCGCGGCTGCTGTGATCCCATCACAACATGATCTCTTGTTAGATTTTATGATGTTTTAAAGAAAGTATCCTGAAGTGACACACGGCTTTTTGCTATCAAGTGGGATGTAAGAATTCTTCAAGTCTGATGTGAAGCCCAGAGAGTAAATATCTGACAGATCAATAATGAAATGTGTATTTAGACTATTGACTAAGGTTTTAAGTGTCTTTAGTCTGAGAGGGATGAGCACAGCCATCGAGTCTTGCAGCTGATCTACGTAGAGCTGCAAATTTATATAACAATCTGCATTATGGATGACATCACAGCCCTGGTGTAAAATATTTGAATAATATGGAGGTTAAAGTGTAAACAATGGAAAGATTTAAAACATATTTACAAGATTTAAAACAAGTGGAAACTAAGAACAGGCTGAATAGATTGGTCTGATAATGTTTGGCATGGGTAGAGGTCGACTGAATATCGGTTTGATGATTATTGGCATTTTTCTAATTATTGATATAGCTATTTACATATTTATTTTTGACAAATTTCCATTCATCCATCCATTATCTATACACCGCTTAATCCTCACTAGGGTTGCGGGGGGGCTGGAGTCTATCCCAGCTGACTCAGGGTGAAGGCAGGAGACACCCTGGACAGATCACCAGTCTATCACAGGGCCACACTTAGAGACAGACAACCAAGCACACTCACATTCACACCTACAGACAATTTAGAATCACCAATTAACCTCAACATGTTTTTGGACTGCGTGGGAGGAAGCCGGAGAACCTGGAGAGAACCCACAGGGCAAACTCCAACGCAAACCGGCTACCTTCTAGCTGCGAGGCAACAGTGCTAAGCAACTGTGCCACCTTGCAGCCCACAAATTTCCAGTAAAGTAAATTAATCTCTAAATGCACGACTCTGGCTCTGATGCATCCATTTCCCTTCATTCGTTGTCACCTCTCTGTGGATTCCAGCAATAACCCACTCAGAGATGTCATTTTTATAATTAAACAGATGTAAGACATAAATGCATTTAAACAAAGTTTGGCGCTTGATGAATTTGTGAAGTTTTGACCCCAGATATTTAATTTCTACACAAAGCTAGGCTATTTTGTTTCCTCGTATTGCTTATTGGTCTCCTTGATTGCACATTATTGGAATGAGCCCAGAGAAATTACATGTTGGAGCTATATGTAGCTGTATGTTAATAAAAAACTTTAAAATGCTGGTTACACAAGCGTTCCTGCAGACCTGCATGCCTGTCCCTGAAAGGTCCTCATTCTCTACAAGGTGCTGCCCCAATGAGCAGGGACTTTCTGAAGGGTCAAACAGCTCTTGGTGTCCCGTGTTGAGCCTCACTCACATACCATCAGCTCAGGTTGCATAGAAAGAAATCCTGTTGTCTTTACCGAGATGAACAGACTTGAACTCCAACCATGACCCTAACCTTCAGGGTCGGGTCAGTTTTGAAAGCTATCGATCGACACAGACGCCCCAAGAAAGATACAGAAGATCACTATTACACCTGCTTCAGGCTCAAATGAGATAGAAAAAAACCTATAGCTCAGAAAACTAGGGTAAACATCATTTTTCAATGAAACTTAACTGCCCCTATTAAATGTGTAGAGCGAAAGAAGATTCCTTTAACTTCATTTTGGTAACCATGGAAAAGACCACATGCCCCGCACGATTCAAAGCAGGAGGTTCAGACACATAAACGCTGAAAAAAACCCTCTTCATTTCAATGTTTTTCACCCGAACACCCAGAAAACTCAAGAGAAATGAAATTCATCCGTGAGCCTTCAGTTAAAACAAGCAGCCGGTTTATTCACAAAGAACAAGTACCTTCCAGGTTGTGACGAGTGAACAGGATCGACTACAACTCCTGCACCAGGGGAAAATTTAGCCCAATAATACCTTCGCCATGGTGACACATCAGTCCTCTTTCATGAGACCAACACTCATTTCCATGGCAACACCATCATTCAAAATGAGTGCATTAGCTGAACGAGGACTGATGTCTGCATGACCAAAAAAAAAAAATGACATGCCAAAGCCACATTTAGGATGTGCAGAGGTCGGGGCATGAACACGGGCACTGAGAGCAGCAGAGGAGGCGATCACATGTGGCGTTATTGATCATATTGGCAGGATTTGGGTTCCTGTCTGAGAAGTTTAGTTTAGTAGCTGTTGAGTGTTTAGATCCAATAAATCTTTCATTTTTTTATATACCATTTATTGCCTGTTGGATTTGGACTGCTTCCATTTGGATCATGAACTTTTCGTTTAATCCAATTAAATTTTGCATTAAGGAAGCCTCACATCAAGCTCCACGATTTGTAAATGTAGCTGCTGGTTGGATCCTTCGCAGTGTGTTGAGGACTCTGCAGCGCTGTCTGGTGACAAAAGGCCAGAGGAGAGAGAGGGAGAGAGGGAGGCATGGAGCCCTCCCCCTCCTTTACTCGGTGAGGGAAGCGGGCAGAGCGGGTGCTGGAGAGGTGCGGGGGGATGAATGGGACCAGCTAGTGACCTCAGGCAGAAAGAATGTCCCCGTTTGCTCAGTCGGCCTGCTCCCCTAGCAGCGCTCCACACAGTCATCAGCACTGGGGCCTTTGTATTCACCTTCCAGACCCCAAACCGCAGAGCAGAGGCCACAGACCAGCACACAGTGACACCTCGCAGCTCCTGCTTCTGCGCTTCTAATCTGGCTGCTCCCGCGAGTTGAGCCTTCTCAGGTTGTAAAGAGAGTCGGGAGTTCTTCCTCAATCCTGCTTTTCTCTTTTGCTCCTCGCTACCAAAATGCTAATTGCTCCTCAGTCTCAAAGTCTTAAAAGTCTCACCTATTGTGTGGACAGCATTCCTCTGCTGCTCCAGCCATTTATGTGGGTGTTAATGTATTGCCATCTCCCAGCATTGTGACACTGTGTGTGTGTGTGTGTGAGTGAAATACAGCGATTGCATAAATTTCAGTGTTAAAAAGAGGAGGAGGGGGGGGACATCTTTTCCATGCTGGGACACCCATAAAATCAATGGTGGCTCGGGACGACAATTAAATCTGACTAATCCAGCAGATTTATGAGATCCGTGGGTTTCGTCTGCCAGGCTCGGGTGAAGTCATCGCGCTGCCAGAGAGACACCGCTGCTGTTAAATGAATTTGAATGGGCGAGCTGTGTGAGATGCATGGCAGGGGGCTGCAGAAGCCAGCCCGCTTGCAGAATTTCCTTTTCAGATTGGATTCAGACTTGGATTCTGATGAATGAAGGCTCACCCAGAGGAATTCAGTCTTCACACTCTGTGCTAGAAGCTCAGTGTGCTGAACCTGGGCCCACTGCGGTGTGGGCATGTTTATGTGCTGAAGAGCTGCTGCTACTATTTTATTTAGATTTTCTCTGCAAAAATTGTCGAGGTGATGCCTACAAGTTCTTTCGTCATTCTATCCTGCAGCTGAGAAAACACCAGAATCTTTATTTAATGTGGAAGTTCATAAAAAAGTCAATCGGTTTGGTGCGAGTTTTTAATGGATAATTCAAATCAATACGTTTCAGTATGCTAATGGCTTCAGCATGTGTCAAAGTAAGGGACATCCTCCCTCCAGTCTGCTATTGTTGGTGTGTCTGTGAGCGGCGCACAAAGGCAGGGAAGGGACGAGGAGAGATTTTTTTCGGGGGGGGTTTGGAAAGCAGCCTGCTGTATTGATTGTGTATGGGTCGCGAATGGAATCCTGTCGGGATCAATGGTTGAAGCAATTAAAGCGAGGCAGAAAGTCGCCATCTGCTCCGCACCGAGTGGCTCTAAAGTAGGAAGATTTAGGAAGAGGCGTACAGTAGGGTGCATTTTGACGTGACAGACGTTAACAGAAGTTTAGTGAAATTCTTATCTGGTGTGCTGTGTCTGAGATAATCAAGTCACTTGTTTGTCTTCGACCAGCTTGGTAAAACTCAGTTTTATCTGATGCGCACATGCTGTTATGCAATTACCAGAAGTAATTGTGACCATCCCCAAGCTCTGTTTTTGGCAAAGAAATCGTCTCATAACATTCAGGCAGTTAACAACAGCACAATTAGGTTTTTTTAATGTTTTTTTTTAAGTTTCAGCACATCTAACTAACAAGGAAGGAGCCTATTTATGTAACAACCCTTCATCTAATATGCTAGATGTGCAAGAGAGATGATAACTTTGATTATTAAAAAGTGAAGTATTGATGTTGTGTGTTCATACTAAACAATGTTGTATATAATCCAGCATCAGTAGCTCCCTGCTTGACAATCCAGCAGACAGTATTTTAGTATCATTCATTTGCCAATAAAGAGAAAAAACGCACAATAAATAACGGTAAAGGGGAATTTGACTGATATCTTTTTTCCTTATAGAGTACAATAATATCATCATCGTGAATTCTTTTGGCCGAGAGAATCATGTAGTGGAAATCTGACAGTGGGTGTAAACTCAGAGCTCATCGACTGCAGCTCAGCTCAAGCTTAAAATCGAACCACGTCAAGTTGTTTTGGATGCGGCCGTTGGAAGCCATCAGCCGCTCCACTGTCTGTGTTATCGCAGCCGTGGTTATGTCAAAGTAAGCGACTAATAACAGTTGAGTTTTCCATTGATTATTTAGCACAGGCTGACTGCTATGTGTGCTCCTCTTTGAATGTTTCATGTGTACGAGCAGCGAAATGCGCATTCGAGCTGCGTTCAGTGAGCGTGTTCCTACAGCTGTCCTCTTTTTTTAAAACAGTAACGTCATAGGTGTGTGTTAGTTGTGCTCCTCAGGCTCACTTTGGTTGTGTTTTGTTCATTATAACGACATACAGATTCGATCTAAAGTTACTCTCCAACATGAGTAAACTATTCTTATTGTTTAAAATCACTGAGGTGCACCTTTCTGCTGTTATAATAAGATTTACGTCACAGTTTAGAACTTATCTGCAGATATTTGCTTTTGCATTCTTGCCCATATTTTACTTTTTGGGGTTTTCTCTTCCCTTGTTTTTGTAAAGTTATATGTCTGCAAAAGTCAACGCCAAATAGAGTTACTCTCTGTGCTTTTCTTCCGTTACTTATCTATGTCACCATGTAACATATTTGCCTCGCAGCTAGTTTGACACTTCAATAAAGAATGAGCAGCTGGCTCACACTCCACCATTACTTCCTCACTAGAGTGGCTTCTACCAGAGCTACGACTCTCAGTCTGTACTGAGAGATGAGAGCGTACAGTTCGTAATCAGCATTACTTTGCTTTCATACAATCAGCTAACTAATCAGAGCAGACTGGGTTTAAAGAGAAAAATTACATGTTTTTGAATATCCAAGCATAAATATATTTTTGTAGATTTTGAACTTGTAAATGTGCATATTATGGGCTCTTTAAGGTCTGGTGACATCAAAAACTAGTACAGCAAAATTCACTTTGTGTTTTGGAAATATGAGGATTTATTGTCGAAGCCTGGTGACTCAGTGTCTGTATAGCGAGTTAACTGCGAAGTGACTTTCACAATAGCTTCCCCTGTGTGCTTCTGTTTTCTCTCTTCTGTTCTGTTTACTAACCAGTGGCATTGTGTGCGACATAGTGTACCGCTTTGTTCAATAAAAAGTTATCAAAGAGGAAGGAAAAGTAAAGCTCTGACCTGAAGGTCATTTAATAAAGTGCCAACTATTAACACAAAGTCAGGAGCACAAAAGTGACATCGCAATAAGGCTCTGCTTTATTGGAACTAAAGGTCCCAGACCCAGAGTACATAGATGTGGCCTCCGCATACTTTTGACCGCACAGTAAATCAGCTGCAGCAAATTGCCTGAACTCTTTCCTACTTGAATATGTAGATTTCATCTGTTGTGTTTGTTTCCAGGGAGGAGGCTGCGAGGGAAAGCGTTCTACAACGTCAACGGGAAGGTCTATTGTGAAGAGGATTTCCTGGTAAGTCACCTGCGTATTGGTGGTTATTAGTTGAGTAGATGGCCGTGTCATTGGCTCACAGTGGGCTGACAGGAGGTGCAGGTGGAGCAAGGGATTAGGATCTCAAGCTGCATTCTGCAACCCTCTGGAGGGAACAGACTTCACAGCTACAATTAGCACCACCCCTACAATTCACACTAATTTCCTCCAAATATCCCCAAGGAGCTCAATTACAGCACGAGCTGCTCCCCCGCACTTATAATGAAGAGGTGGAGGAGGAGTGCAGGACAGCTGTAGCTCTCAGCCTCCTGCTCCATCTGCTTCAGGTTAGCGCAGCAGTAATAGTAAGTTTATTGGAGATGAAGAGTGCAAATGAAACTGAGATTTTTCTAGCCGTATGTTACAAAGCAGGATTTCCAAACTTGGAGGAAGGAGATTACAAAATGTTCCTTAAACTTAGATGTTGAAAGCAGCTTTATAGTCCAGATGACCCCACAGCACATGGCCTCATCTGCTGACAGTACTTCTGTTTACGGGCAGCTTCCTCTTTTAGTTGAACCTGTTGATTTGTTGGAAAAATGTGCACTTTACAGTCAGTGCCTCTGAGATGCTGGAGGTCAGATAACGAGATGAGACTAATCTCCTTCCGCCTCCCTCCTCCGGCTGAGACTTGACTAGTCTGACTGTCACCCCGGGGGTGTTTCGGAGTTAGTGACGGGGGGGGAGGTGGCGGCAGATGGTAGATTTGGAGTGGAGATGTGAGCAGGGGGCAGGCTGCCCGTCACCACCTCCACCTGGTGGCCGTGTCTCCTCCACCAGCCCCCCTCGAGTCATCAGGTCACGACCCGGAGGGGGCCGCGGGCTGCAGATGGTCACCTTCATTATCTGTCTTAGCTCCGGGGTTTAAGAGAAAGGAGATATTGACGTGAAGTGGTGTGTTTTATTTCCTGGAAACACACATTAAGCAGTCAACCCCCTCAACATGCACAATTCTTTACCTGTTCTGAACGATATCTAACTGTTAGGATGAAAACCAACAGAACCCTTCTGAACATGTCAGCTGAGAAACAAAGGAAATGAATCTCTTGTCGTGTCAGTTTAAAGAGCGCAGCAGCACCCTCTATAGATGACTCAGAGACTAAAACATGCTCCTGAATAAGGTGTTAAACTTCACATGTGCTACTGAGTTCACAGTCAGAACAAAATCTTCCAAAACTGAGGATAATAAATCGTGTGTCTGCTCTCACCCGCAGTACTCTGGTTTCCAGCAGACGGCCGAGAAGTGCTTTGTGTGCGGTCACCTCATCATGGAGATGGTAAGAGCGCCCTCCAACAGAAAATATAAAGCAGCCTGTTTAGAAGAGCTATGAGGGGGGGGATATTTAAACATCTGTAAACACTGATGGCCGCTTATTGTATGATGCTGCGTGTCTTACTGTGGTCTTGTGTTTTTTATGTGTGTGTGTGTGTGTGTGTTCAGATCCTCCAGGCACTCGGCAAGTCCTACCATCCAGGCTGTTTCCGCTGCGTGGTGTGTAAAGAGGGGCTGGACGGAGTGCCTTTCACAGTGGACGTTGAAAACAACATCTACTGTGTCAAAGACTACCACACGTAAGGAGAACACCTCTCTGCTCCGATAACGTGACGATTGCAAACAAGCAGCTAAGCACTGACAAGGAGAATCTGGAACACGGAGGCAGCACAGTCTGTCCGGAAACCAACAGTACAGACTCAGCTCCTGCTGTTCTTGCTGAATTTTTTTTATTTTTTTTTTTAATACCAAGTATAGTTCTTGTTTTTATTTGGACAAATGTGTGTGAACTGAGGAATTAGAAGTAACTGGTTTAGTTTTTAATATCTTTCTCTTTTAAATTACAGGGTTTTTGCTCCCAAGTGTGCCTCATGCAACCAGCCCATCCTTCCAGCCCAGGTAAAGAAAATGAGATTAAATTGTGTCATTCTTTGGGTCACACCCAGAGATGAGCATTTGAAATGATTCATGTGAAAGTGTTTTATAGAAAGCTGCAAGAGAATCCCTCTGCTTTACATGAGTCCTTGTTGCCCCAAATGTTTACAGCAGAGGTTGGGCCAAAGTTAGCGTCACTGGTAGAACAAAACCAGATTTATGAGAAATGACAGAGATCATTGCAGACAGTGCTGAGTCTAGTGGTGCATGGTGAAATCACAAGCGAGAACCTGCATGTGGTCACAAAAACGTGTAACTTAGGTCCTGATTTTGTTCATATGGACTCCTGACTCACAAGAGTTAATGCTCACACCTTTTGTGTGTGCACGTCCATGCAGTGTTTGTGTGCAGCTGGAACAGAATCGGAACCTCTGATTACACCTCATGTATATATAAGATATTATTTTCAAAGTGCATACAAGGTGTGTCAGAAAAGCTTTAGGACTGGTGTCACAAAAGATATATCTCAAATCCAAACTACAAGTTTTCCCCTTCAAAGTAATCCCCCCTGGAGTCTAACACACTTTCCCAGTCTTCTCTGCCACGCCGCCATGCACTCCTGGAAGGATTCTTCCGGGATCCTCTGTATCTCCATCATCACAGCCATCTTGATGTCGTCCACGTCTTCAAAACAGGTCCCCTTGATGACCCCCTTGAGCTTGGGGAAGAGGAAAAAATCCCACGGAGCCAGGTGGGGTGAGTAGGAAGGTTGCTCCAGCACGGTGATGTTCTTCTCAGCCAGGAACTGTTGGATGCTCACAGCGTTGTGAGCAGGCGCGTTGTCATGGTGAAGCAGCCACCACTTGTCCTGCCACAACTCTCATCTCTTCTCTGGACGAAGCAAACGCTGCAGGATCTCTTTGTAGATGAGCTGGTTGATCATCTGAAGGAGAAAACTCATAGTTTGTAGTTTGGGTTTGAAATACATCTTTTGTGGCACCAGTCCTGGAACTTTTCTGTCACACCTTGTATTTAAAATGAAAAAACAAAGCACTCATGTCGCTCTTATTTGCACACTTGCGACAACAGAAGCCTGTTTTTTTTCTTAAAAGTAAAAACTGTGAAAGTTAAATATAGTTAGTAAAGTAGGTAAAGAAGAAAGGAACAAAAAAAAAATCCAAAGGTTCTTCCTCTTGGAGCAGCTGCAGGGTGTAACTGTCTTCTGGGGGGAGGAGGGTGTGTGTGCTTTGCTTCAGGACACATGGCAGCTCCAGGGATCCAACCTGAAACCTGCTCGTTGTTGCTTTAATGAGACACCAGATTGATGAGACTGCATGTTTGTCCCTGCAGGGCTCTGAGGAGACCATCCGGGTTGTTTCGATGGACAAGGACTACCACGTGGAGTGCTACCACTGTGAGGTGAGCGCTCTCTGCTCACTTTCTCACACACACTCAGCCACACATGAGCTATGAGTAACAGCAGTCTGGCACGCATGTGATTTGACTAGAGTCAATTTAGCATCGCTGCGTATGATTCAGCTTTTCAGACAGTTAAAATGAATGAAACAACACACACACACACACACACACACAGAAATAATTGCACACTGTTCCAGCCCACAAAACCACACACACACACACACACACGTGCACATCCACTCCATCCCATAAACACCGTGAACCTGGGTAAGAGCTGCAAATCGTGGGATGAGACTAGACTCAGTGTTTTGTACCAGTGAGTGAATCACCGCTCTTGTGGAATGAATGAGAGACATGCAGGAACAAACACACACACACACACAGATGGAAACCAACCCAAGGTTACAGCTCGACACTGTGACTCATTGACAAAGCACATTCCAGCGTTGGGCTCCGAACTCAGCTGGGGGCTTGTTGCTCAAACCTGACTTGTGAAATCTTCGTTGTCCCGCCGTTCAACGCTGTCACTCGGTTTGTAGTTCGAGTGTGACAGAAATGTTTACTGGAACTAATTGCAGGCCACCCTGCAGTCATTTCTCTGAACTGTATGACAACTTGTTTTTGCTACCCTTATGAGCCGGATAAGACTTGCTCTGAATGGCTGACATACTGCCTCATGGAAATAGATCAGATCCTTATGTAAGCAGCAAGTAATCATTCAGCCAAGTTGCGGAGAGGGGAGGCTGATGGACAGAGGAAGGGTAAAGTCCGCACCTGAATCATTCGGGAGACAGTAAATTCGTTACATATTTGAAAAAAAAAAAACAAAACATGTTTTTCTGTCATACTGTAACTCATTAGGTGACTCCTCAGTTGGTTGCCATTATTTCATGCTGTTTTCATGCATGCGTCTCCAGCTGCTTATCCAGTTCCTAATCACCAGCGTGGTCAAGGGGCGCTCAGTTTATGTAACCCCTCCAGCACGTTCAGGGTCCACCCTGGGGTCTCGTCCTGTAGCACAGAATTCCTCTGCAAGGTTCAAGGGTCAGTGTGTTCATTCATACATGTATGAAATGTGCAGGGGTTCCGTCGTCATCGGCCGACGCAGCTCCTTTCATACTCACAATCCCCTCTGGATGTTTGAACTCTCCAAGGATAAACCCACACAGCATCTGTAACTCATTTCAGAGCTTTGTCTTCAGGCTCAGCGATCTGTTCACCACGAGGGTCCAGAAAAACACCCGCATGAATGAGGTCACTACATGATTGCCTCGGTGCATCTTGCACCTCATGGAGCCCTCGCTTCCCAACATGAACCTGTTGATCCTTCACACGAACCAGCAATATCTTCTCCTTTATTTAATGTCATCAGGCTCTCTGAAAACAAGCATATTTTCCCAACACAGAGATTCTGTTAACAAAGCAAACTCAGGACTCCAGACGAACCTTTTACATGCACCAGCACGTTTTGTTTTTTTTTTTACATTTTTGTTGCAGAATAACACATTTTAAGTCTTACACTTTATTCAATTCTGATGCACATTGCTCATAACTTAACACATCATATAAATTACTGTAAGTAGGAACAAAGTTATAGATTAATGTTTTGTTATCTGTTCTCACGAAGAGGATCTGGGACTTGGTAAAAGCTAGCATTTCTTTGGCTATATCAGGAGCAGTGATAAGTATTATTGTCGTTTCTGACTCCTCACTGCTTCAGTTTGTCGCTGCCTGGCACCATAATACTGCAGGGAGTGGGGCTGCTCTGCCGGCTGCACACCTGTCACGACACGCTCCAACATCAAAGCCATGCTTTGGCTGCTCTCTTTGTAAAAAAAAATGCGATGTCGGCTGTTTCATCCTATCTCTATCTATATTGTTTCCCACAGATTGAGATTTTACAGGTATGTGGTGCAGCATGACTGATGCGGAGAGTATAACCCAGGCGGTTTTCTCGAAGCTATAATTTACAGGTGTTCTCTAAATGTTATACATGCAGACTATGGATGCAGTTTTGCAGCATCCCCCAAACCTCTCACAAGCATTGGTATTTAAAGTTCACAGATGTTTGATGAACACCTTGCATGCTTTATGAAGCAGCAGTGCACAGAGAAGCCTCGAGGCCCCACTCAGTTAAAGCAAGTCAGAAAAAAGTGAAATAAGGTGTTTTAATTTAATGTAAGTTGAAACCAAGTGATTTTATCCAATTGATCAGTGCTCAATATTCGGTGCCCCCAATGAAACTTTCACTTGACTGGTTTTATTTAGTTGCATGTGTGACCAAAACTGTCCACACTAGTGCCCCGGTACACTACATGGTGTGATAGTTGTTTGTCTTCTTCGTGTGCTCATGTTTCTGCCTCTGTATCGCCCTGTCAGGACTGTGATCTCCAGTTAAACGACGAGGAGGGCCACCGCTGTTATCCACTGGAAGGCCATCTGCTCTGCCACGGCTGCCACATCCACCGGCTCCAGTCACAGGTCCCCGCCCACCCGCCCCCCAGCTACCCCCTCCACGTCACCGAGCTGTGAGGGGACTTGGTGGAGGACCGAGCTCCGCCTTCCCAGGTGATCCGGGACACCAGCAGCGGGCGAAAAAATAGGCCTGCCCCCTTCCTCCAGCAGTTCCAGGAAAGCCTCTGCGTGGCCCTCTGAGCTACTACTGCCCCTGTCCTCAGCTGGACAGCCCGGCCGTGGACCAGCTCCCACCACAAGCCCCGCTGTCACATGGCAGGGTTGGGGGAAAAAAAAGGGTCCCCCCTCTTCCTCCATCTGTGGTCCTTTCCTTCCCCGTTCTCCTTCCCCTTGGGTGCCTAACCCTGAAAGCCAACACGCCGGCTCACCCAGAGGCCCCCGGTGACGTCACACCTTCTGACCCCTGCACATTCATCAAAGGGAGGGTTTTTGGATCGGAGGGAAGACGCACACTCGTCTCTTTCCTTCGCTTCCCTCTCTTCTTTTCCATGTTTTTCATTCCTGTGCTCTGACTGAAGTGGTTCACCGCAGTGAATTCACCAGTGCTGTCACGTCTGAGAACGCTGCTGATGTCGACGTCGGGAAGGCCGGGGAACGAGCCGCTGCATTCCAGTGCTGGCTGGAGTGGACGGGGGCCCCGAGGGTGGGCATGCCGTGCCTTCAGAGCGGGCGCTCTCCGAGCAGCTTCTAAACACTGAAAATGGAGCCCTGCAAAAGGCTATGCAAAGGACACCCAGCATCACGACAGAGGGCTGAGAGAAAAACAGTCGACTCATCGCTCGCCGCCCTGCACCACCCTGACATAACAGATGCACCGTAGCACCACAAGCCCAGAGGACCGACTGACATTCCACTTAGAAGTCTAAGACGACACCTCGAGAGATTCACAAGCAGTGTCTTAATTAATGATTATATTATGACGGAAAATTTTAGATGCACATAGATTGTCTTTTATATATGAATATATATTTTGCAGATGTTTTCCACATAAGATCCTAGAGGTAGATTTTTTTTTTTTTTTTAATGTTGCTGCGCTCGTGATAGAATCAGAGGTGAAACTGTCTGTCGTGCAGTCTGAAGCCTCTGAAGCTTTTGGGTCTGTTGTATCATTTCTCCTCCAGGACACAGAACCGCTTCATGTCTGTCAGCGGCTCAGAGATCCACAGGCTTTGTAGGAGCAGACCGAGCTCAAACTGTATTTGCCTTCAATTGTTTTATCCCACTTTGAGTACAGATTGACTGTTGCTGTGAGGTCTGTTTTACGGTATTTCCCCAAACCATATTGCAGAGGTTCTCAGACTTATTGCTCAAAGGCCCAAATCTGATTTTTTATTTCAGGTTATAGGTCAGGAATGATCGGTACAAACAAAGTAACTTTTAGCCAACTCGCCTATAAATTTTTGTAACATACATTCATGTTAAAGACGGTTAAGGTACAGTAGATTCATGGCTACGTGCACAAGTGTGACAGCTGAGCTCTGATGCACCGTTAAACTTTACATCTGTTGTGATTGTTCCAGCAGGAGACCAAGTCAGACACAGCTCAGACAGTTTGTCCATATTTATTTCTGACTGAAACCTTACATTTACATTAGTTGTAGAAATTGCGCGTTGTCTCTTGGACAGTTGTCATCGTCATGACAACAGTATCAACAACAGGATAATAACTCCATTAAAACCACGTTAATGTGGCTACAGAATTATTTCCAGCTACGCCTTGTACTCAAAATCACTAACAATTTATTGATTAATAGAAAACCTCAAATTAGAAAATGCTACACTTCATGACATATTCTATTCATAACAGGAGGTCTGGACTTAGTCCAGATGTTCACCTCGGTCTGAACATTGAGAACCTTTGCCCTGCTGATTGAAGATGGTTTACAACTGATGTTAGCACTCTGTGTTTTAAACATACGGACTGAACAGATTAACCCTCTGAACCCCAAGCAGTTTCTGGGCATTTCTTTGCTCCTGTCACAGTTCTACTCACTGTGGCTCATTTTTCACAGCAATGTGAAGTTCTGCACCTCTGTGGAAACAACATGAGTCACACATGTGTTTTATGTAGTATAACAAAGTTATAAAGCCTGTTGAACAACAACAACAACAACAACAACAACAAACATGTTTGATTATTTATTTTAACAAGAACTGAAAAAAAAAAAATTTGAATCCACACATACATCTTTTTTTCTAAGTGATTACACTGGAGATAAAACAAGGACTCTACATACTGTAGATATATACTTCTTACAATTTAACTAATTCCCATACTTGTCTCATATTCCTCTGTAAAACCACATCCTGCAGTTCAGCTGAATATTTCTCACATGACTTTTGCTGAATCTCTAATAACTTCTCATTTGTACCAGGAAGCACAGAATTTTACAGAATCTATTTTGGGTACATTTTTGAATGAGACATGTAGAATAATGTGATTTTGATGAAATAGCACAATTTTGAATTTAGACTTAGTTGAGTTTGATGATTCTTCCTGTTGTTCCAGTTTCTGGCTCTGATAAATAGTTTATTTTTTTAAAAAGATACCAAGTCTTGCAAACCTGCTGGCAGGTTTTGGGGTTCAGAAGGTTAACCCTCCCCAAACACAGACTTTAATGATGCAATAGTAAAAGCTCTATGTGGTGTCTATATGCTCTGGATAAATCCTACAAAATGTAACACAAGCAGGTGTCTTAAACCCTTCAAGTCTGACTCTCTGTCATCACATCAAAAGTTGTCACAATTGACACTTTAATCTTAAACTCTTAGGTAAAGGATTAGCAAAACAAAAGGTCCTTAAAAACAAAGATTTACCGCGTTTGGTGGAACACTGAACACTCAGCAGTCACCATAGAAGAGAAAATACCAGCTGTCACTCTAAGAGTGAATCATTGTCTGCTAGAAAAAATTCCCAAAATGAAGTATTAATGAGCTTTGTGGCTTAAATGATAAAAAATGCATTTTAAAACAATGGAACTGGAGAAGGCTTGGCTGATTATGTCACGTTTGTCAAGCTGCTGTACTGGAGAGTGCTTTGTTGGCAGGCAGTTTGTTGTCATGCAGGCGCGCATATGAAATCATGACTTTAATGATTTTTTTTTTTTTTTAAACCAGGAAGTAGCTACATTCCTTCCAAGGAGAGATAAATGTAAAACACCTCGGGCAAATTTGAAACTAATTGTCACTCACTGACACTTCTGCTACTTTAGGTGCTCAAAGTGGAATAAAACCTCAATGCATGCTGATCCGCAGATACCTTTTGTTCCAGGTCTGTTCAGGACACTGTTTCCTGGTATGTTCTCCACACACTGTTTTTTGTCATATGAGCACACAGTGCGTTACTATGAGGAACCTCTGCTTGTCCACATGCCTTAAGACACAGCAGGTATGTTTGTTTGTGTGTCTCGCTCTGGTCTGCCGTGAAGTCTGCTGTTGTGTTTTGGGAGGACGTCTCTGAGAACACGGAGCTGCTGGTCCCACCCGTGTTTTTCAGGCAGCCGCCCCCCCCTTTCTTGCTGATTGTGTGTGTGTATGTGTGAGAGAGAGAGAGTGTGTGTGCTGGCAGGCACTTGCATGTGTGAGTACTGTGTGAGTATATGCGTATATATGCAAAAGAAAATCTACAAAAACACTTGAAACTTCCAGCTGTGGTGGTGCTGGAAAACTATTCTCACCATTCCCCACCGGACTCTGCTGTCAATGAGTTTAATTGGATCGGCGCTCGACAGATCATTCCCCGTGTGCACACGAACCCACAGTTCTAGATATTCTCTCTCTGAGAAAAGCTCTTAATTCTGAGCTTCTGCATATTTGTGCAGATGAACCCCAACGACATGTGCTTATTTCAAATATGAGCAAGTTGTGTGAATGTGAAGTGTGTATGTGTGTGTGTGTGAGAGAGAGAGTGTGTGTGTGTGTACTAGTGGCAGGGCCATGACACATGCACCTCACTGTGTTTGCAGGGCAGCGCAGCATCCAACACAGTGACCCCTGCTCTCTCTGTTAGAACCCAGTGATGATTCTGATGATGCTGTCTGTCCATCACATACCTTACTCCAGATGTTTGTGTCTAATTCTTGGTGATTGTGTGAACGTCTCTCCGGCACCGTATTGGATCTGGAACATGTGGAGCTCACGCGTGTTTTAAACTTTTGACTGTAGCAAACTCCACCAATGTGATAGTTAACCCGAAACAATCGCCGACTATTACTTGCAAACACTGGCACAGCTCTTCTTCATACTGTAATACTGTAACCCACACAGGTCTGAGTAAATACTACTGAATGTGACAAAAACAGAGACTGAAGGCAGGGGTCACCACAGGCAGAAAGTGCTTTTTTTATTTTTAATGTAACCTGATGTAATGAGATTCATTTGAATGTAATAATGATTTGTAAAAGCAGAAAAGAAAAGGACTGCATACTGTACACGAGACATTCCCCTTGTCGTTTGATGTGTTTCACCTCAGCTTTGTACAAGGGTCCAGTAATGTGTGCTATACTTGAAGAATGAGGCACTCTCTGAATTTATCTGCACAATATCAACCCCCGAGAGAAACTTAACAAGACCAGAGTGTGTGCCCTTTAAAGATGTCTTAATTCACTTGTTTTAAAAAGTACTACTTCAGTTTTTATTGCATAGCACACAGCTAGTTACCCTGTACATAAAGAGGCTAGTTTTTTATTTTATTTTTCTGTCAAAAAATCACTTGGAAAGAGAAGACAACTTCTTCTTCTTGGTCTCCTCCTCCTACTGGTAGTTCCAATAAGCACATCTCGACACCTGTCACACATCTTTTATATCGCTAAGTGTTTTTGATTACCTAGATGGTTCATTTAAAAAAAGAAAAAAAGAAGAAAAAAAAGGAAACTAGATCTATTTATCTAAACATGAAAAAGTCTAAAGTTATTTAATGTATTAAAATCGGGACGTATCATTTAACTGTAGATGACATAATCTGCTTTTTCAATAAAGTGGTTTTGTAGCTAACTGCAAAAGATGTTGGGTTTTTTCTCTTTAATAGTGTTTGGCTTTGATCGTGTTTCGCAAATCAAGGGCTACAGTATATATATATAAATAGATAGATAGATAGATAGATAGATAGATAGATAGATAGATATAGATACACAGCTGCTGACTTAAAACCTTGATATATGTAACATCGTTTCTGACACAGTTTTTATCTTGTCAGTCTTATGCACTCGGCATTAAATCATATTTTTCAGAATTAAAATTGAATTTAAGCAGGCGAAAATGGTTGTTGGAGTAATTATAGTTTGTCCTTTTTTGCTGGTAAATGAGGATGTAATTATTTATGACATTATAATAATGAATGAAATATTTCTTCAGCATTACACATGGACATTTTTCTATTGTTTGCAGCCAATCTTTAAACAATCTTAAACAACCAAATACAGTAAAATCAACGTGGCGTTTCACAGCAGCAAAGACATAAACAGTCAAAGGTTTGGACACGCCTACTAATTGATGGGCTTTTCTGTATTTGTACTGTTTTCCTCATTTCAAAACAAAACCGAAAGAAACCTGGAGGTTTTCTATCAATCTTGAAGAAGTTCACACAGATGCTGAGCACTTGTTTCCTGCTTTCTTTGCTTCAACTAATCCCAAACCATCCCGGCTGGGTTTAGGTCACTTCATTGCGGAGGCCGTGTCATCTGATGCAGCGCTCCATCACTCTGCTTGTTTTGATTTTCGCTGTCCTGTTGAAATGATCATCCCGCTAAGCTCAAACCAGATGTCGCTGCAGAAAGCTGTGGTGCTGGTCAGTTGATGTCTTGGATTCTGACTAAATCCCCGACAGAGTCTTTGGTGAAGCCCCCACACACCATCACAGCTCCTCTTTTATGTGCCTCGGTGGTAACAGCACATGCTGATACCATCCGTTCACCTTCTCCGTATCTCAGAAAAACAAAGCAGCTACAACCAAAAATCACAAATTTGGACACTGTCATGTCTGTTTTTTATGTTTCTTGGCCCAAGGAGTTTTCTTCATCTTCTTGGTCTCCCTCAGCGGGGGTGTCTTTTCACGCTTCAGTCATAAAAGACTGAGTCACACAGTCTCCTTTCCACACTTGAAGTTCAAATGTGTCTTCGACTTGATCTCTGGGAAGCACTGATGTGAGCTTTGATCTAAGCTGCTCTTGTTATCTTTCTCTGGTCATTGATTAAACCCCTAAAAACTCACCTGTGTGTTTCAAAGTTACAGGTTTAGGAGCTTTTTGCATGAAAGTAGGGCTTAGCTGTAACTCTCCACTGTTGCCTGTATCTCCACCCACCCCTCCATTGTTTGCTGCAGCTGAGCACACCAGCTCACCTTTAACTTTACTTAAACACTGTAAACTCCTCTACACCTATAAATGGCAAGTTGTGATATTGAAGCCATTTACATACGTTTGTTACACAGTTTGAATGTTTTTGAGACTATCATCAGTACAGACATGGTGTTAAGTGCTTTTTTTTTTTGGACATGATGTGTCTTCCAGCATCTAAAAAAACACCACATGGGCATGTAACAAGACAAGGAGGTTGTTTTCACCAGAGGGAGTCCTAAATTCTGAGGTGGTGACTTGTCCTCTGCAGCAGAGGAACATCTTAATCTTCCTTTCCAGGGATGGTATCCATAGAAACCAGTTTCATCACAGCATTTGATGTTTTGGGTTTTTTGTTGTTGTTGTTGATGATTTTCATTCCTTGAAGTTACTTTCAAAGTTCTTGATGATTTCTGGATTGACTGACCTTCGTGTCTCAAAGTAATGATGGTTGCTGTTTCTGTTTACTTAGTTGGATGGTTTTTATATATGGATCAGAAAAGCAGTTGAGAAATCCAGTTTGCTGTATAGCAGCACCACCTCAGCACCTCATTTCAAACACATTAAGAAGACACAAAGTTCCACCAGTTTACTTGTTTATTGAACCATTTGACCATATTGACCGTTTCAGGTGATGACTTAATGAAACGTAGCTGCCAACGAGGTAAACAGCGGTTGCTTCGCATAGCATAGCTCAGATTTGTTCAGCATTGACGATAAAATAAAAGGAAAAACGAAAAACGTAAAAACAAATAGATATGCCTGAACTTTAAATTGCACTGTTAGTCAGCACAGGCTATGCTGCATAGCTAAACTACATTTTGGACCAGGACTGTATTGGCCAAATGGATTTTCTTAAAGTGTTGCAAGTAATAGACTCTGTTTGCATCCACCCTCATGTGGGTTAGCTTAGCTGGCTACTTAGCTTAAATCACCTTCTTACATTTTTACACCTCTGTTTCTGTGTGGAAAAGGATGTTTTATGCAGTGAGCAGAGGTGCTGATAAGCTGACTTTGGTACTGTGCCAGACTAGCTGTTTCCCTCTGTTTTCAGTCTCTCTGCTAAGCTACGCTAAGCTAAGCTAAGCTAAGCTAAGCTAACTGGCTACTTTAACTTCATCTGACAGTAGTCTCTGATCAAGAAAAACGAAGAGGTTGTTTCCCAAAGTATTAAAATGATTAATTTAATAATTGTTGCCAAAATAATTCTCAAATAATTTTTTTGTGCTAATTAAGCTCATTCTCATCAAAACATCCTTAAAATAGCTTTAATTCTTT